>NC_071102.1:5252500-5320000 GCF_024256425.1 Clarias gariepinus
TATATAATCCCCTGCTACACTAATGCACTCATCACTAGTGCTTAAATACCAACAAAGGTAGACAGTTTTCTTATAAAATAAATGTCTGAAACCCCAGCCTCCCAGAAACTCCTTTAATGGTCTTGAAGTTGGCTTGATGGGAGGTCAGGACTGTATGGGGGATGTGGCGATAACTTCCTGCCGAGTTCCTATAATATGCAAGTGGTGTTGGTGAATGATTGTGTGTACAGCCTACGCAGAAAGATATGTCTCTTCCGCAAGTTAAACGACAAGTTAACAGTCGATTTTTAAGGATCAGGCGTTTAACTTGTTCAGTGTTTGCAGGAATGACTTCAGTGGGGTCCTCTAAAGTTTTACTGAATTGATTTACAGGTTGATTAACAAAAGTTTAATTAAGTCCCAGTTTGACTTGAACATCTTTAATATGTAATGGGTTAAATACTGTGTTTCTAATAAGATATATAAGAAGCCAATAAAAGGGACATTTTATGTGTGATGTTGTTTCCCCGGCAGTCATGGACTTCTATGTTAGGGTTCTCGACTTATCATTGACTACTGAAATAATTAACATCATCATGATGCATTGTAAGCTTAAACTTTTTGTATTGTTTTAACGATTTTCATGATCTTTAGGTTTGTAGAGTACTTGGATGGAACGTTCCATGAAGTTCTGCAAGGTCCGCGAGGACCAACGTGTGGGAAGATGGAAACCTAATCACAGCGCCAAAACTTGTGGTGAATCATGATGAAGCGTACTTATGGCCATCGCGCGTAGATGAGATAGGGGTATTAGTAGTTAAGAGATTATGGGCCAAACTTGGCTGAGTGATGATGGTGGAATAATTATAAAGGTCTTAACTGAAACAAAATGCATGAGGAATCACAAAGGAGTTTTCATTTTCTGCCATGGAAAAGTAGTAACTTTTATCGGAAAGTAACACTGTAATGTAACCGATTACTTTTTAATAACAGTAATTTTGTAATGTAATTAGTTACTGTAAAAAGTAACGTGTTCCAACACTGGTAAAAAAATAGCAGTGAGTTATTTGGGAGTCAAAAGAGTCGACTATTATTGGTGATTTGCTTTGACTTACTGAAAAGTTCAAACTTTTCGCGAATTCAGTACAAGGAAAGTACATGGAAAGAAAACCAAAAAAAAAAAAAAACAGCAAAAGGTGAAAGTAAAAAGAAAAAAAAAAGACATCAGATAATTTGCCATGGCTTGTACTGTGCAGTCATGGAACACGGACAACAAAAGCAGATGATTTAAATCAAGTGCTCCGGTGCTTGTTGTAAAACGGTGCAATTTTAGCAGAGACAATTATGGTCACCTAACCTCCCTTTTTTTTTCCCACAGCACAAGGGGATGTGTGTTTCTCTATATACAGACTTTTATATAATGTCTTTCAGCCTGCCATTTTTGCATGAGGTTGAAAACAGGGGCCCTTTTGTATGTCAAACCTCACGTTTTAATGGCACTCCAATAAAACTGCTCCCTGATCATGGTATTGAAATCACAGGGCCGAGGAAATGCTTCCCTCTCATGCCGTCTGGAAATGATCCTAGCCGAGGAGGTACACCACATCTTACAACAGGCTGCCTGCGTTTCTGCTGTCGTGGTGGTATGTGTGTGTGTGTGTGTGTGTGGGTGGGTGTGTGGATGTGTGAGCACTCATTTATAGGCGCATAATCCACATGTATTAAGTGGTGAATGTATTTTGTGAATCAGTTTTATGGTCTCCGGTCAGCACTTTGTGGTGTCGGCCAAACAGGTCGTGTAAGAGTTTGGAGTTCGGCGGAACAAAAGGGCCACCGGGAATTTCAAAGGAAGGATCGTTAATCTTAAAGCCTTCAAATTAGAGGCTTGTTTATCAGATGTTATTGTCAGAGGCAGTAAATTATATTTTGACTGCAGAGAAATGCATTAAGCAGAACCACATTGGTTTCAATGCACAATGGCTTAGGGATCATTCAAAATAAATACTGTGGGGGGGGGGGGGGCAATCTTTCCTGATATATTAAGGTAAGAACATTCATGTATAACCAATAGAATTAAAATAATTTGTTTACAAATAGTGGTTAGCACTGTTGCTTTACACCTTCATGGTTAAGGGTTTGAATCTTGCTTCGCACCTGTGTTTTGAGGTTGCATGTTCTCCACATGTTGGTTGGTTTCCTCTGAGTACTTCGTTTCCCCCCGCACATAACCCATTTTCAATTTTCCCATAGTGTAAGACTGAGTTTATTCCCATCCAGTACCCTGAGTTACCTTGGATTGGCTCCAGTGCCCCCATAACCATGCATGAGATAAGCAGTAAACACAATGGATAGATGGACAAATATACCATATGACTGTATATCTTAGAAATAATTATTGTTTTGGATAATAAATGGTTCCTGGTTTCTTAAAAAAAAGAAAAAAAGGACCACTTTATTTTTTGAAAAGGAAACTTCCTGTCATGGGATCCTATACATAACCGTTAAGCAGATCTTTTTAAGACACTGCGCATTTCTTTGGTTTTTCCCTTCGTGCACACCCTTCAAGTTTCTATGGACAACCCTACAACTAAGGCTTTCTTTTTACAGTAGAAAACATTGTAATAAGGACCCTTAAAGAAAGCTACACCCCTTAACCACCAAACTAACTTTTAAGGAACTTGGTCTGAGATGTTAAAAAATTGGAAATATACAATTTACAATAGAGCGATAAATAAGGATAACATTGATATATTTTTCTAAGTTTGTGACTCTGGTTATAATTTTAAATTGCTTAATAATCATAAATAATAAATAATAAAATTAATAATAATGGGTGGTATGGTGGCATAATGGTTAGCAATGTGGCCTTGCACCTCTAATGTTGATGGTTCGATTCCCACCATGTTGGAGTGGATTTTGCATGTTCTGCTTGGTTGGTTTCCACCTCAGTGTCCTTCGACAGTCCAAAGATATGCAGATTAGGTTAACTGGTCTTTCCCAAATTTCCCATAGTGTATGAGTGTGTGTGTATTTAAACCCTGAAATGGATTAGCCCTGTCTCATGCCTGAAGTTTTCTGGCATAGGTTCCAGTCTTGCGTGACCATGGTTTAAAGACTGCATGATTGAATTAATTAATAAATAATAATAATTAATATTTTTGCCATTAGTTAATGTTATACATACTGTATGTGTATATACCTGTATGTGCTATATAGAGGCATTTATTTTTGTCTCCTTTAAAAGAAAGCATTATTGCAAACCAATAAAGCTCTTCTGATTGATCATCCTAATCCTCTTGTCAAACATTGCTATGCTGATGGGTGTGATCTCATCCAGATGACAATGCCCCCATCCACGAGGACACGAGGGCACAGTAAATGGTTAGATGAGAATTAAAATGAAGTTAATCAAATGCTACAGTATGCTCATCTCTCTACAGTTCCAGAGTGCTGGAGAATCTGTGCCAAGGAGCACTGAAGCTGTTCTGGCAGCTCACGGTGGCCTAACACCACACAGAGACGAACCCAAATAAAAACACATTTCCTCTATTCTGTGCCTCAACTTCCTGGGAGCCGAAAGTCATGCATTGTCATCTGTCAATTCACATCATATATGACGAACATGGAGCTCCAACAAAACCAGCATCAAGCACAAAAGAGGACCACCCCCCCCCCCTCGAGAAACAGTCACGAACCAAAAATAGAACATGAGCACGTAAAGAACCCTTGTGACTGTAATTCATCTGAGGACTCCAGCGTGGAAGAGCTAAATAATGGAGTTCAGGTTTTGATATAACTATTACTGCCAGCGAAGGAAGCTTTGATGTTAATGGAAACCACTGGGCAGCAATCTGCTTTACAGCACTGACAAATAACAGCTTCCTATGGCGCAGCATTGAAACGTTAGGGCACAGCCAAGACACATTCACTCCACATGCTCATTAATACAAATAAAACATCGCTCTCATTGTCTCCAAGTGCATTGTGGGTAGGATACGGGTTACAAGTTTGCTTTTCAACGATGTAAGTGTCCCGAGATTCAATAACGCTACTGGACAATGTTGCCCCATGTATTTGGAACTTCTTTTGAAGAAACCACATCACAATTGGGCGATATATATGAATAAAGCATAGGTGGCCTTATTTAAAAAAACAAAAAAAAACACATGGGAAGTCTATCATTATAGTGAGTGATTTTTTTTTTTTTTTAATTCACGTCTGTTTCTAATATGGATCTTTACAATGGCCTGCTTTTCACTTAGTTTCCTGCTACAAGCATGTTCCACCTTTGATTTTATCCATTTGCTTTCGTTCTTCGCTTTGTTCTTTCTCGATATTTTTATACGCTCGTTATATCATCAATGCCTAGAAGACAACCTCGTGAGAGGGTCATCCTGCGGTGATGCAATGCGCAATAACGCGAAACATCTCCTGCGGTGCAAAGTGGGAACAGAAAATTGGCCAGACAAAAGACAGTGGAGGATTTGATGGGCTACAGAGGGTCGTTTTTTTTTTCTTCTTCTTCCCTTTTTTCTTTTTTCCCCCCTTTGGTCATGCTAGTGCCATATCTTAGCAAAACTGAGGTTACTGAACATAAAGCATTGTAAAGTAACGGGACGCGGGTGAGATGGGGCCGATCCTTCGGCTCACGAAGTCCAGGACACGCTACGAGACATGCAGACTCCACATGACTGACAGTTGTAATCTTTAGAACATAAACCGTACAAGATTGCAGATTGAGATGAGACAAGAAGAATTAAGAGTCGTGAACTTTACTATGTTTAAAAAATGTCTAACAGAATAATAACTTCCTTCCAGCTTAAAAAACGAGAAAGCGCTACGACTATTACTACACACACATGCACATTGTATATGTTCTCATAATGCATATGGATTCACTTTGGCCTAGGTATATCTCGAACAGATCCTTTCTTCTCGAAGCTGAAAGGAGAAAGGAGGAAATGTAGGTTATAAATAGGAATCAAAAGAGCTCTCGCGTTTATTGCAATAGGATGCCAGAGACACCGAGATCTTTGAACGTATGAGAGCTTTGAGCTTTTTACAAGACAGGTGAAGGGAACACATGTGTTAAATCACTGTACCCGCCTGGCCTTGGTCAACCGTGCCATAAAAGAAAGGAGATTACAAAGAGGTCTAATGAAGACACTGATCAAAGCCTGTAATGGTAATATGTAACAGGTGTTTTCAAACCTTCAGCGCAGAAGGGGGCCACGGCTTATGTCTTTCGCAGACGTGCTCTTTTGTCTTCAGCTAAAACGAATAACCTCCTGAGCGCTTTTCAACACTCTCTCAGAAAAAAAAAGATTATGAGGTATCTGCTGTCCTTTTTTTTTCCCTTTCAGTATGTGCTTATTTGATACAGAAATGTTCCTACATATTCTTTCACAGTTTGAAGTGTTGTGTGGGAAAAATGAGCACAGCACTTGTTCGGGGAGCTTTTGGCTGTGAAGCACCTGGCTGCGATCCGCAGAGAGTTGAAAGAGACTTGGCAAGACGCAGTGCTGGAGTATGTTCAAAGAATGATTGTATTGTATATGAGCTGCAAAGTCCTGCTTCTGATTTGAAGCCTACTGAAGCTAATGTGAAATGACGTGTGCACATATTTAGGCATTGTTTTATTTTTTATATTTTTATCAAGAAACATATCATTGTAAGTATCTGATTAATATGATGCTGTTTGGTGCAGGGTGGTAGGATGGCACAGCAGGCAGCGCTGCCAGGTCACTGCTCTAGGGTCCTTGGTTTGAGCCTTGGTTATTGTCCTGGTTTGCTTTTTCTGTGCATTTTTCTCTGACCTTCCAAAAACATGCTGGCAGGCGGACTGGCTGTGCTAAATTGCTCCTAGGTGTGAATGAATGTGTTATTGAGTGTTTGCATAATGGCCTCCAGATCCACCTTTTATATCCAGATCTCTTAATAATAATAATACAATTCGGCTGCTCCCCATCGAGGGGTCACCACAGCAGACCATCCAATCCGCGCACAACTTGGCATAGGTTTTTACACCAGATGCCCTTCCTGACACAACCCTCCCATTTTTTCCGAACGTGGGACCGGCACTGCATCCAGTGGCTGGGGTTTGGGCATCAAGTGGAAATCGAAACTGGGCTTTCCACATGGCAGGAAAGAAGCCTACCACCGATGCCCTAGTAACAACACTAATAAGAACAACACAACACACTCGCTTGAGTGGCGTTCAGGTCAAACCAGGACTTTTGACTGTGCAGAATAACAGAACAGAACACAATTTGAAAAGTGTTTGTTTCTTTACACTCCCCTCCTACACATGTCCTCCACTAGCTGGTGCTTGGATACATCATGGTAGAAAGTTTTCTCTGTACGCCATATCCATAATCGACTGCCCGCTTCACTTTTACCTCTGAAACGCTGGCCTACCAGGAACTCCTTTAATGGGCCAAACATGTGGAAATGGCTGGCATGGAGGACTGTATGGGGATGTGGTAATAACTCCGAGCCAAGTTCCTGTAATGTGCAAGTGGTGTTGCTAAATGATTGTGTGTGCAGTTTAGACAGACAGATGCGTCTCTTGTGCAAGTCTGCGACAAGTTGTCAGTCGATTTTCAATGGTAGGCAATCAATGCTCTCAGGAATGACTGTAGTAAGCTACGAGCCTCCTCGGCCAGGGTCGTCATTCCCAGACGTACAGCCTTCTTTAAAACGTTTGCATCATTTAAACGTTTTACTGCGGCTAAGAGTTACATCACCGTACTGCATTTAAGTCTTTCATGAATTGCTTTTACGTCTTCATTATTAAGAAATTAATCTCATCATGTTCTGATTTGACTTGAATGCCCTTGTGTGTAGGTGTATGCACACACATGCATGTATGAATATATATACTGTACATAAACTCAGTAGTATAAACTCACACAAGTATATCATAAAAAAATGCATCAAGTTTATTTTCCAGGATCTGAATTTCAGCATTAATCCACTTTATTTTTTACAAAAACATAATATTCACACTTATTTGGCTCAATTTACTCATTTCCCTCCACAAACGTCTACACTTTGCAATCTTGACAACGCGGTATACTTCCGGCTTCCGGTTCAAAGCTGCCTGTGACGTAATCGTCCCGCAAGAATTCTGGGAAATGTAGTACGCCCCCGGAAGACGCGTGCGTTTCTTTGTCGTAGCTCACACACAAATCATGGCACAACCACAGGAATTATTGTTTCCACGTTACACACAGGAAATCATCCCCGACACTGTGTCGTTTAATGATTTTTAAAAGCGGGTTTGTTAGGATTGCGGAAGTGGATGCGAACTACATGTCCCGCGCCGACGCGTCGCGAGCTCGAGGCAGTGTAAACAGTACTCCAGGAACATGAAGAGATCGGATGACAGTGAGAGGGAAAAGAGGAGAAAGGTATCGCTTGGACTTTTCTCTCAGTTAGTCAGACAGCGGAGACACACTTGCAGAGTGTGTGAGGAGTGTGTGGGTGTGTGTGTGTGCAGGCTGCATGCTCTGTGTCTCTGTTTCAGGAGCTTTAACAAGCCTGCGCCTCTCCCTTTGCTTCCATGTTTTCCTTTTTTTTTAATAACTATTATTATTTATTTATTGTGATTAGATATCCCTGTGTGTTTGCAGGCTGACATGAAGGAAAAAAACAATAACCTGAAAACTGCCACTGATTCCTGACTGCTGTCCTTGTGTTATTCTTGTGTTTGTGTGTTGATGAATAGAGTTTGGTTAATATCTGTGCTGGAGAATGAGCTGACAATGAATGAAAATTGGAGATAAAACTCTTATCTCACTCATCCTGCCCTATACACCAACACTGATCAACAAATACATATGCATTCATGATTTTTTCTTTTCCCAAGCTCAGCCTTATTTACGGATAATATTCGCATAACAATCTGCATCATGTGCAATAAAATGATCTGCTATTATTGTCTACAAACTAGGTTTTGTCTAAAAAAGGAAATCATTGGATTTTACATGCAACTCTGTAGAGTTCAACGAGTTCACAGATTTCTTTAAATAATTTTATCTTGCATAAAAAAAACACCAACCAGGTTTATTATATTTAGGAACATCCTCTTTATTTAAAATAAATAAATAAATAAATAAATAAAAAAACTCCAAGTGGTTAGCAATGTGCCCTCGCACCTAAGGGTTTTCTCTGGGTGCTCTGGTTTCCTCCAACAATCGAAATGCAGATTAGGCTAATCAGAATTAGAATTAGAATCAGGTTTTATTCGCCAACTATGTTGACAGAAACATAAGGAATTGGGGGCATTGTTGGCACAAACTGGTTAAGGCTGTGGGTCATTACTGATCAGACGGTCCAATAGCGCTGTATCCTGGATGATCCTGTGCTCTGACCCTAGCTTCCTAACTGGGATATGTAAAAAAAAATAAAAAATTCACTGTGTTTTATGGTACACGTGATGAATAAAAGAATATTATTATTATTATGATTATTATTATTATTATTAATTTGACTCCGGCAGATTGTGGCTCTTGAAGTACAAACCAACATAAAACAGATAAACATGCATGAAGTGAACAAAGTGGTGCAAGTGACCGTAGTATGCACACATAAAGTATAATAATGTGGAGTAGGATATAAGAAGTTCGTAAAAAGCAAGTTAGTGCTTTTACAGTACAAAATGCAAGTAACTGTAATATACATGCAAGTAACTGTAATATACAGTAGTGTGTAAAAAGTTTGTGAAAAAAAAGTAATGTTGGTGTTTTTACACAGTGGATTGCATATAGTCAGGGTGTTCCTGTGCATGGCAGTTTTGATGTACAGCGTTCTGCAGCGCCTGTCAGATGGGAGGACGTGCAAAAAGTTGTGTCTAGGGTGTGAGGGGTCTGTAGTGATTTTCCTGCCTGTTTCTTGGTTCTAGAAGTCATGAAGAGGAGGCAGGGGAGCACCAATATTTTTTTTCTGCCATTTTTTGGCAATCCGTAGTGTGTGAATGACGACTGGGCATCAATGCGGGCTGCACGACCCTTAAATAACTGCCACAGGAATGACAGATATATCTCCAGGATGTGGGGAGTATACATCGCCTGATGTGTCGGATGGCCAGGTGCTAGTTTGTGTCTGGTGTTCGTGCCGGTTCAGAGCTAGTTCAGTAGCAAATCTTCTAAGAACTGGCTTTGTTGTTCCTTGGGCTAGAGAGTCCTCAGATCAAATGTTAAAAAATAAAATAAAATAAAGCTTTTAACAATGGACATTTTCTTAAACAAGCTTGAAAAAAAAATCTAGGTTTAAATGTTATATTAATCATTTCTTTCATTCATTTTTCTGGTAACACATGTTATACTGTATGTCATATTCTTTTTTATGGGACAAATGTTACTGATTTCATAGTAATAGACTTCATAAATTTTGTTCAGTTTGTTTTATTGGAAAACAGATTTTTATTAAAATGAATGGTTGTCATTTCATGTGGTTTTGGAGGTCCCTAGAAGAATTTACTCAAGTCCAAAAAGGAGCAACATCTATGGGATGTTGGAGTCTAGGAGCCTAGAACTGGGGAACATAGAGTATGGCTCTGAGAACCTAGGACCCTTTGTCATGCTCCCATTTTATGCCATAGAAATTTTGGGGAAGGATAAATAAGAGAGAGAGAGAGAGAGAGGCAGTGGATGCCAACTGATGGTATAAAGGACTTTAGAATTGGACAAGCAGAAAAGATAGGTTTCTTAAGAGCGACACGACTAGAAAAGAGGATTTAACACCAAAAAGAAGAAGGGGACTGAACCTAGGAATGACATTCTTGAGTGGAAACTGACACAAAAAAATAAAACATCCTCATATGTTACCCCTTTTCCACCAAAGTGAACCAGATGCTAATTCATGGTGCTGGTGCTAGCGCCGGTTTACAGCTGGTGCAATTGCGAACCTTCTAAGAACTGAATTCTTGAACTAGACCATCTCTACTTTCCCAGCAATGCTAGCGGCAAAATAATATGCTAGCGGCTAGCACAATAACAACAACAATGGTGCTCTTCAGTTTTTCTGGCTTAGCGAGTCTACTTTGGGATCAAACCATCATTACTACTGTAGCAAGCGTTTGAACTGCCTATTGATAAAGCAGTTTTTTGTTTCAGCTGAGCAAAGTGTTGGTACTGCCATGGATACGTTTTTTATGTCTGAGGGCCAGTGCTTTGGCTGTCTGGATCAAATTTGCGCACCGGCTCTGAACTAGCTCTGAACTAGTCTTGGTAAAAAAGGGGCATGTGTGTATACCAGTGCAGATAATTGTAGATAATTATCTTGTGTGTTTAGCACTCAGTCTGAGATCTTTTATGTTGAAGTCATCACTTTTTATCGATACAGACTTGAGTGCAAAACGCTTCATGGCAGTAATTACAGTCCAAACCTATGTTCATGAAGAGGACATGGCGATGTCAAAGGGATGAGTGATGTGAGGGTGTGAATCGCTGATGGTTGTGAAGTCTAGCGAGATGATTTCACCCTTTATATTAGAAAATGTCCTGTGTGCAGCTTTGAGATCGACAAAAGCAAACCGTGTTGTATTTCATAATAATCCTGTTTTGTAGCCCGGTATGAACCTTAACAACCTGCTGAGCAAGGCAACAACACATCATTCTTCCTTTCTCCTGCCAGCGCACAGAAAAAGCCCTGAATGTCATTTTTTTACTAAAAAAATCAAGTTGTTTCTCAGAGTGAAATGTAACTTCTGCAACCTTTCAATAAGTTTCTTTGCTGATGTTCAGGACAGAGCGTGTGCACCAGTAGGTTCTATAATTTTATTACAATTTTATAGGGAGATTTTATATACCGTTTAACTTTCTTAGGTTGATTTACAGTCCTGACTTTAGTTTTGCAGCATCAATAACGGATAAATACTGAGTAGACAGCGCTGCTAGCCTTTTACACAGTGTCCACAGGACTAGAAGGTCAGAAGTTTACAGTCATCAAGAACATGGTTGTGACAGCAGTACTGGGCTTGCAATGGTTTTCTTGAAGTGGTCTTTTTCTACTGTAGAAAATGCATTTATTTTGGTTTTTTTAAAATAAACCCCGGAGTCAAAATAATACTCCAGCATCTCACCTAATATTTGGTTAAACATCAAGTTTAAACCTTTAGCAGATGCTTTTCCTAACCATGAAGAAGCTTCTTGCCGAATACCTGTTCGATTTGTTTTTTTCTGGCACAGGCCTAATTTTTAAGAAGAGTTCACAAATGTACAGTAGGGTTCAAGCTCCAAAAGCTTCACGGTACTCTGCGTTATTTATTACACATCCAGAAATAAAGTTTGTCCTTGCTTTAAACGTCTCGATGATGATTTCTTCAGGTTCTGCTGAAGAATCCTGAGGTAGTCCTTATCTCTCTTCATTACTCCATCAACTTTCACTGGCAGTAAAACAGCACCAAAGCATGATCCTACCACCACCCTGCTTAACAGTTAGTCCAGGGTTCTTGGGGTTGAATGCCTCAACTATCCTCCAAACATACCTCTGGTCAAAACGTTCCTCCAGGATGATTTTTCTTTGTCTGTGTGGTCTGCTGTAAACTTTAGACGAGTTTGAAGGTGTCGATTTTAAAGTTTGGAGCAGAGTCTTCTTTTTTGGACAGAACCCTTTTCATGATCCATGCTGATGTAAAACTGGCTTGACTGGAGACGGTGACACTGGTGTTCCATCAGCTTCCAGTTCATGGTAAGCCTGCGCCTTGGTGGTTCCTGGATTGTTCCTGACCATCCGAACCAATTTTCCCTTAAGCTGAGGGTGACAGTTGGGTCTTTGATGTGTTTTGTTTTGAGCTAATATTTTTAACCACGGTTGCCAGGTTTCAGCAACATTTCCATCCTGAATACATCTAAAACCACACACACACACACTTAAATGATCTGAAAGATCATTGGAACATAAAGACTATGTTTTTGCTGTTTTTCCCTCTCTGTGTTTGCATGTGAAAACCATGCATTTTGGATACACGGACAGTATTCAATCCAAAATCCCCCCTTTTCAAGTTTTACAATCGCTGCAATATATTTTGAACTATCGTTTAGAAATGGTTCTATAAATCATAGACACGCACACAGTATCCAAAATGTATAATAATTTGCCTTAAAACATGATCTTACTGGCTGCATGGTATCGTAATTAACTTATCGGTTCACTTCTCCTGTCTTTTCCGAAGGGACAGAGTGATCCTGACCCCAATGGTCTTCTGTTAACACTTCAAATTCGAATTTTATTTGTCACATACACGGTTATACACAGTTCGATATGTAGTGAAATGCTTACACGACCACCTGTGACCTTAATTTTTTTTTTTAAATGCAACAATTGACAAGAAATAAGAAAAATAAGAAGCAAGAAATAAATAAATAGTTTAACTATAAGAAGTGACCAAAATATAGATATTTCCAAAAATATACAAGAAATATAATACTTTTCTGTATAGACAAAATAAATTTAACTTGTTGCAGTTCTCATGTTTGACCACCAGGTACAATCATAACCGTATACAGCATCTTGTCAATCAAAATTGAAAATATTATATTCTGCTGTAGATTCTTTGTATGTAAAATGAAATATTTTAAGATATTTTTGTGTTCAGTTTTAATGATTAAGGCGTACTGCTCATTAAGTATCCAAAACCCAGTATCTCAAACTATTAGAATTTCTCTAAGATAAATTAAAAAATGATTTATAATACAGAAAGACTGAAAATTTATGATCATTTATGCACTGCATACATGGTCGGGGCACGAACCACTGCATCAATACGGTGCGGCATGGAGAGGCGGATCAGCCTGTGGCCCTGCTGAGGTGTTACTGAAGACCCAATTGGTTTGATAGCGGCCTTCAGCTTGTCTGTATTGTTGGGTCAGGTGTTTCTCAACTTCCTCTTAACAATCAAGCCCATAGATTCTCTATGAGGTTCAGGTCAAAAGGGTTAATTAAGAAAAGTAAATTTGGCGCTTGTTGTGGCCCAACACCAGGCACCCCAAATCATAAACGGTTGGAGACTTCACACTGGACTTCAAACAACCTGAATTGCTTCTCCTCTCTATCTCCAGACTCCTGGGCATTGATTTCCAAATGAAATGAACAGTCCACTTATTATTCTCCTTAGCCCAGGTCAGACATTTCTCACGTTGTCTCTGGTTCAGGATTGGCTTGATACTAAGACTGGAACAGGTGTATCCCATTTCTTGAAGATATCTGTGCATGGTGGCTCTTGATCCATTGATTCCAGCCTCACTCCTCTCCTTGTAAAGCTCTCCCAAGTTCTTGAATCGGTTTTGCTTGACAGTTTTCTTAACTCCGCGGTCTTCCGTGTTGCCGGTGCACCTTTTCAACTTTTCAACTTTCCACCTTCTGTGACTTATTCTCCTTGTGGATGATAATCTTTTGGACAACTGTCAGGTCAGTTGTCCTCCCCATGTTCTAATTGTCTACATTTTTTGAGAGGCAAGGCTCTGCTTTAAGATTGCGCAATACCTAGAAAGGGGAACAAATCAGTACAAATTTGGCTTATATCTGCGACAGTCTGTCATTTAAATAAGTAAATAGTATTAAAACAGAATTTTAAATGTGTACAGTTCAGAGTCAGGACAAAAACTTGTTGGATGGCGGGTATAAACCAAACCTGTTCCTGCTCTGACTTTATGCGTACCCTAAGCAGATATTCATTCCTAATACCACACTGACATTCACTTAGTATTGTGAATTTATATTGAGAAATGATATAAAAAAAAATGAAACACCGAAAAAATCAGTGAATTGGGTCGGACAGTGTGTCAGAACACTCGTATAAGGTACAGTATTGGATCAGGACGTCTCAATATCAGTTAGGACTTGTTAAATGTATTTTTAATATCTAGGATATGGCTCAGCAAATGCTGTGTTTCCTCTCTTGAGCTGCTTTGCCAGCCTTTTACAGCAGCTGCTTGTTGTCCCTTTTAAGTAGATTCCATTCCTTTGCCCTGAGTTGCTTTCACGGTACGTTTCGGATCGCTTTCCATCTGTAGTGTAAAATACTGTCCTGTGGGTGTTGCAGCATTTGACTAAATCAGAACAGAAAGAAGAGCTCTTATGCACTTCAGAATTCAGAAATCAGTAATCACATCATCAGTGATCACCAATGACACAGTTCCCCTGGCAGCCGATGACACGCCCAGTGCTATAACGCTGCCTCCGATGATGTTGTATGATGTGGTAGACGAGCCTTTCAATTCCTTATAATTCTATATATTTTTCCTATACTGTGTGTTGCTCGACTCACCAGTGCATTACATCCCTTTTAAGAATGGACTTTCCTTTAAGGTTTGTTTTATTTATTTTTGTCAGCTTTATGATGGCCTTCTCTTGCATCAGCACCTCATTGGGCTGCATATTAACATAAATGTTCATGTTTATGATGAGGGTGTAGATACCTCTTACCACAAAAGTGCATGTTTCCATGGAATAAAATCAGAACCGGCAGAGATTAATCAAGGTTTTTTTTCTCCTCCTTTTCTTATTCTTTTTTTTTTTTGCTTTTTCTTTTCTGTGTGAATCTATAGAATGTAGAAAACAGGGATCATGTGATTAGATGAGCCACTAGCTTACACTTATGCCAGTCAGACAGACAGAGAGACAGACAGACGATATTGAGCTAATGCTGATTGTCTGGGTGGTATTGGCATGAAATGCTGGATTGCATCAAATCTGGTCTTCTTTTCTTTTTCTAACTAGAAGTACAGTTATTACTTTATTTATTTATCTTTTTCTCTTGCTATCACCTTTCTCTCTCTCTCTCTCTCTCTCTCTCTTTCTCTCTCTCTCTGTCTCTGTCCTTTCTATTCTTTCTCGCCATGAACAAAAGAAACAACGATGGGGAAAAACTCCATGACTAAACGGCCGAAAAACCGCAGAACAGTCGAACCAGACGACTGGATCTCATGCCTGCGACTTGTTACAGTGAAAAACTTCTCTACTTTATCATAATAAGTAATAAGTGTGGACACAGGCTGTAGTCTTAAACAAAGACATGTTTGCTGCTATTGCTCAGTCGCTTGGACATACCCTGCCGTGTCCTTTCGTGTTTCTCAGAAGAGACTGTGAATGATTTGTCTTTTAAAGCTTTCACCCCCCCGCCCCCATCCCCTTCAAAAACGCCTCGTCCTCGGCTCGGCTCAGCTCTGCCAGGGATTTCCTATCCATATGTGGCGCACATGCATGATGAAAAGCCTGTTCTAATTATCATCCTGTACCGTAAAAACGGCATGTTGTTGGCTAATAGACTATTAACGGATGACTTCATCGCTTAAGAAGTGCCCTTACACGGCCCTTTGCTCATAGAAATACAGCCAGAGTTATTATTTGATCTAAAAGCGCCGGACAGAGCGAATGATTTTTCGACTTAAACAAAGCCGGCTGCTTGTTGAGGCTGGATTAAAGTAGATTACTATAAATACCGCTTAATGGTCATGCTGTTACATGTACGGACGTGGTTGTGGATGTTTTTGTGACAAAGCCTGGTTTCGCTTCTTCGCCATGTGGGGAACGTGCGCTACGTCCGAGCACATGTAACCAGTGAAGGATCCACTAGTTCGTTTGACATTTTGTTGACAGGATAACCTTGTCCTGTGATGAAATGTGCTTTTGACACACTAAACAGTGCGCCGATGAGGGTAAAAAGGGACGTATGAAAGAAAGATAAAGGAGTTTTTCACCTGACTGGGCTGTAAGTAATGACAGCAGAGGGTTGCCAGATGTTCCAAAGCTTTCTTTTTTTTACTTTTTACATTTTTTTTTATTTCATCCCCCTCTTCGCCTATCAGTCGAAGTGGTTTCGGCTCATTGGCTTTCAGGCCTCGTGTGCTTGCCGGAGCAAGCTGTTTAGGCTATTTAATTCCTAAACACTCATTAAAATGGTTTGTGTTCCCCTTGGCAATTCTGTTAAATTAACAACTAGCTCCGGCTACAGGCTGATTATGTGACCACACAGTCCGTCTCGGTTAATCGATTCCCCTCCCTGCTAAAATGGCTCCCTGTAAATTAGTGTAAAGCTAACGATTTACTGGCCCTCACGTCCAGGCGCTGTCGTGTCGGAGCCGATGTTTTAGCGCGCAGCGGTGTCACTTTCGGCCTAATCAGCAGCTTTCTCTCCGCCGTTCCCTCTCTCCATTACCCGACACGTGGCCAGCCTCTATTAATGACTCCATAATGGAGAAATAGTGCATGCTGTTGGTGTAAAGCACACTCAGGAATACATAAAAACCAGCTACGTGCGCACCGCCACACGCTGTACTCTGACACCGGGAAAAGAGGGAATGACAAAAAAAAGGAGAGGAAGAAGGATCAAGGGAGGTAATGCTCCGTAAACCACCGAATTTCATCAGACGCCTGTCCATAAAGAGGAAACAAGGTGGTGGAGCGGGGTTAGAAAAATACTGCCCCGGCTGATAATGATACCATTACACTAATGGAGGTAGCAAATGAAGTAGCAGCTCGACACTCTTGCTTTATTACCGCAAGGTGGAGGAAGGGAGGGAGGGAGGGAAGGAGGGGGACGACTTCCTGCTGCATTCCTAATGGCCGCAGCAGCGAGTATTGATCAGGCCATCATAGCGCTAATCCACACACACATTACCTGCTGCCACAATGACATGTCAATCCCGGCACCGTTGCCGATAGCTACGGCTCACCGTGGCCTTTAGCCACACGGGGCCTCCGTCTGCTCCCTCTCCTACTAACTCATTCCCTCATGCACCCTGATTTAGGGCTGGAGAGGGAACCCGGGGATGATTTTATTTCGAAAGAGAGAGAGTGAAAAAAGAAAATGGTAGGTAGGGAAGTTTAATAATGCTGGTGATTAAATAAAAGCAGGGCACGGATAAAATGAGGATATATATATATATATAAATATATATATATATATATATATATATATATAAATATATATATATATAAATATATATATATATAAATATATATATATATAAATATATATATATATAAATATATATATATATATATAAATATATATATATATAAATATATATATATATAAATATATATATATATAAATATATATATATATAAATATATATATATATATATATCATTTTTTTTTAGTAATGAAATGTGTTTTAGATAAATAAATAAATGTCTGAAACAAAAATAAACAAAATGTAATGATTAAGGATTAAATAAAAGCAATTTGGGATGGGGTTACTTTGAGAATCGGACAAACTGTGAATGATTAAAAGGACTCAGCTTCGGCTTTTATTTTAAAAGAGCAGTAAGTCTTGAAAGGGTAATAGTACACAGTGATTAAGTAAAAGCAGTAAGGTTTGCTTTAATTAAGGACCAAGGCATTATCTGCTCTCCTGCCTCTTTATGGCTGGTCGGCGTTTGGGGTCGAAGTAATGAGGGAGATGCTGTCTTCACTAATGACCTTGTGCTGTAAATAAGGACAGGCTCAGCTGAGTGTTTACAAGATCTTAGTTTCGCTTTTCTGACACGTGCAATTAAGCCATGATGTCTTCTAATAGGATCATAAGCATTAAAGATAGGAATGGTAATGATAATAGTAATTATAGCAAAATTAGTGGTGGTGTTTAAACTTTAAATTTAAAGATATGTTTGCATACAGTTACACAATTGTCATGACTGTTATATTATTTTGAGTATCTTATGTTTGAAAGAAAAATAAGTCCTAAAGCGCTTTTAAAGCAAATCACATTCTTTTTACAGGAAAGTCACATAATTTGTCATTTTAATGATACTAGGTGTTAGGCACCATCATAGAAAGCTTAAAAATGGTAAAGGACAAAATATGCAAAATGTAAAGATTAAAAAAGAACAACTGTTTATAACTATATAAATTAGTTGCAGCCAGTAAATAAATAAAATGAAAGTTGAAAAGTTCTATCTAGAAAAAAGTACATGGACAAAGTTCAATATAGGACTGTATTTTTAATGGCATAATGCTAGCTAGTAAAATATGGAACATTTTTACATTTTCAATTAAAATTCCCATCAAAATGATGTAATTTCACTTTTTCTTTAAATTTAAATTTGTGAAATGATTGCTATTTTACTAGCTAGACATTACACAGATGATAAAATAGCCCTACTTTAAACCTTAATTAAATGAAATACTTTTATAAAACTTTTATTATTTGAGAATACATTATTTAAAACAAAACATTTGAACAATTTTAAATATCTTGTATAAAATTTTAACATTGAATCTGTTACCTTCAGAGTTCTTTTTACATGTATTTGTTATTAAAGGAAATCATGATACCCCTGACATCTTAAAAAGTGTTATTATAAAGAAAATTAACAAAATATTCAAGACTGCTTTGCAATACATCCCATCCCTTCAGTTTTTATTCGTTAACATTTTGCCTGTTTAAACCTGAGATTGTTTTAAATGAGTAACTTTGAGATTTGAGTAAAATGTAAATGCTACTAAAATGGTATCGTCGAAGTTTTTAACTTTCAACTAGTAAACTTCTGTCTAGCTAATGTCTAGCTAATGATATGTGGACAACAAAGTGCAAAATTTGACCCGGAATTTTTTTCATATTTTAGACATTATGAAGATGAGAATTTTGTCTAAGTATTAATACAGTAAATGTAAATGTAGCTTCCACCACGTTGGAAGTATATTGTCTGTCTGCTAAGTTAAAAATTCAAGTTTAAAAATTCAATTTCACTAAGTAGAATTATGAATTTAAATCTTTATATTAGAGCTCAATATACTACAATTTAATAGAGCGGTATAAAACATTTAAACTGAACACTAGCAAGAACGATGGTGAGCAAATGGTAATGTTTTAAACCATATTCAGTTTACTAATTTATATAATACTTTTAACAATGGACATTGTCGCGAAGCAGCCTAATGTAAAAACAAATCAAAGTGTATAAAAAAAGGACCGATTTTTAAATACGTTTTGTTATTTTTTCTCAGTTTGTCCATGCATGTTTGCAGGAACTTATTACATGTTTAACATCAGGGTGCTATTGTATCTCCTGCACCATGTATATATCGTTTGACTTGTAATGATGGAAAGTTCATCAGTAACACCATCAGTAGAGGATTAAAGCTTGATTAACGTACAACGTCCACACCGCTCCATACTGTCGCACATTTGCCTTCTGTCCGATCCCTGATCTCTCCATTATAAACTTTAGCATTAGTGTTAGCCTTGTTTTTTTTCCATCTGTATCAGCACATCAAGCGCTAACCTCTGCTCTGGCGCTAATCAAACACTTTACCTTAAGGGGAGCACTCATTCAAGCCTCTCATTATGAATGCTCCCGTAGCCATAAAGATGTATATTTATATATCTCCATCTCGCAGGCTGTCGTGGTGGTAACTAGTTATTGATCTGGATATTTAGTCATTTCTTTCTGCTTGGCCATCAATATTCGGCTAACGCGTGTGTGTTTGTGTGTGTGAGTGTGTGTGTGTGCGTGTGCTGTGCTTGACCCTGGTCCCCGCTTCTGTCTTGGATCCCATCGGAGTTTAGTGATATACTATTCGGAAAAGCAAATCAATGAGTGAATATGAAGTTTGCGGTGTAATATAGAGGCGACCCCGGGGCCTGTGGTGCTCGCATTGATCCCTTATGTGGACTTAGCTTGATTTGTCTGTCGCGAGGCTTCTATACACTGTGCGGCGGGATCAAACATCCACCATGACTTATGTTCTGGTTTTTAAAATTCAGACCCATATCTTTTATTATTCATGGTCCTTTGGAAGTATGGATATTGCTGAAGGAGCTAACATAATGACAGTGATATTTTATTCTCTTAGCTAAGTGCCACATTTATACACCCCCTCCTTAGCGAGTAGCTGTGCAGCCAGCGTTTGACGTGAAGGCGGCCGATCACGCAAACACAGCACGGTATTTAAAGACGTTTCCATTATACACGCTATTACGTTTAGCTTTGCTTTCGAACGCCAGACCAAAAACAGCAAATATAACCATTTAAAAATGTAGATACGAAAACTTATTTAAAAATCATATGATCTGTTATAGTGAGTCATATTGATGTTTCTCAGCGGCGATATATTAACTCCAAAAATATTGATTCCTTTTGTTAAAATGAGTAAATATGCACAAAATTCATTGATGATCTCAACTGAATAGGGACAGGGTGGCATAGAGAAGTTTTCAGCAGGACAGATTTACAGCAAAATTCTCAGCAGGACAGGGTGGTATAGTGATGTTCTCAGTAGAACAGGACAGTAGGACAGGGGACTATAGCAATGTTCTTAGTAGGACACAGTGGTATAGCGATGTTCTCAGTAGGACAGGGGACTATAGCTATATAACTATAGCTATACCACTCAGACCTACTTACTGTAGAACACTATGTTCTCAGCGGGACAGGGGATCATAGCAATGTTCTCAGTAGGACAAGGTGGTATAGTGACGTTATTAGCAAGACAGATTTACAGCAAAGTTCTCACCCGGACAGGGTGGTACTGTATAGTGATGTTCTTAGTAGGACAAGACAGTAGGACAAGGCACTATAGCAATATTCTCAGTAGGACAGTGTGGTATAGTAATGTTCTCAGTAGGACAGCGGACAATAGCAGTGTTCTCAGTAGGACAGTGTGGTACCACTCTGTCCTACTTAGAACACCGCTATATCACTCTGTCCTACTTAGAACACCGCTATATCACTCTGTCCTACTTAGAACACGGCTATACCAATGTTCTCAGTAGGACAGGGGACTATAGCAATGTTCTCAGGGTGGTATAGTCACGTTATCAGCAGGACAGAATGACAGCAAAGTTCTCAGCCGAACAGGGTGGTATAGTAATGTTTTTTTGGTAAAAGCAGGCAAAGCAGGGCTTGATGTGGGACAAAGATCTTCTCGGCTCCTGGTCCATTGGCCACTTGACAACAAAAAACTAAAATTTTACACCATAGTGCTATGAAAAGTAAAAAAAAGATATATAAAAATCAAGCCATTTGCTTGTCTAAAGATTTCTACACTTTTTTATAACTTGCAGGAAATAAAAACAAGATGTTGTAGAGCATTTTGAAGTGATTTTATAATTACAATTATGTTTTTGGCAGGCAGTAGATTTGTTTTTTTGTCTTCAGAGCGTCTGTGTGTGTGTGTGTGTGTGTGTGTGTGTGTGTGTGTGTGTGTGCGCGCGCGCGCAGGGGGGTGGCACTTTGTTATTTATAAAAGCGAACACACAGAGTGCTACATGAAAGACGTCAAGTTTAGTGACTTACTGTCTGCACTGACCTGTCCGACTGGAGTTCATCTGTCAGCATTGGTGTGATCGGTGTTAATATATAGTCAATAATCAATGCTCTCAGTAAGCACAGGAGCATCCCAGAGGACTGAGGAATACACACAGGATTGATCTAGTGCTCTAGACATGGATGGTGTGTGTGTGTGTGTGTGTGTGTGTGTGTGTGGTTCGTGGATAAATAGTGTATAGGGGAAGTGGGACTCATCTTCTTTTACGCTATAATCAATTTCTTGGATATATCACATATTTCACTTTCACGTTAAAATTTCTGTGCGTTTGTTTGGTTTTGGTTTTCATATATCCTAAGTGCTTTAGGAACGAAACACGTCGTTGTTTGTTGAAAGTTGTACCAGTATATATGTTTTTTTTTTATTTTTTATCTTAAACCTAACATGAAGGTTGGCTGTACTGGAACAGTTCTTGTACAAACACGTGCATTTGCAAAACCCATCAAGCGCCATGATGAAACTGGCTCTCATGAAGACCGAAACGTAGCTCTGCTGCAGAGGAGACGTTCATTTCGAGTTACCAGCTCCAGAAATCACCAATTTACAAACAGCACCTCAGATTAGAGCCGTTTTTTGAGCCGGATTTACAGAGCAGAAGTAGCAGAGAAACATCTCAATATTAACCGTTTAAAGGAGATTATTATGTATTTTGCATATTTTACAATATAGAATGAAATAAAAATCAGGGAAGATCATGGATTTAGAAGGCGTTTCCAAACTTTTTTGTTTTTTTTCTTGTGCATTTCTTTGTAGTAGTCGGATTATTGACATAACTGCTGCTATTAATAAAAAAACAGTCAAGTGTAAATTATAGGAGTATAAATATTCTACTGAGCCCCTCATCCTGTTCTTTGTCATTTTTTATTTTATTTGTATTTTTTTACAGGTCATCTACTTGTGAAGGATACGTGACACTTAGAGATCGCTTTCCATCGTCGTTATCACACTTTCCTTCTAAAATGTTAATGGGAATTTGTCCAAACCCCTCACAGAGTCTTTATTAGGAAGCACATGCTGTATGAACACAGCACCGTTTATTTTATTTTATTTTTTTCCCCTAATAATATACTTTTTTTTTTTTTTTCAGTTTAGCTTTGTAGATCGTTCGGTGTGCAGGCGACTTTATCATCCATCAAAACTTCCTTTTATTTTTATTTTTTTTCCCTCTCTCCTTCTCTGACACACATCTTCAGCTGTTTATTCGCAAATTTATTTTCCTCCTTAACGGCTCACCTTTACTGTTAAAAAATAAATAAATAAATAACGGCAGGGCTTTTGCCTGACATCTGCTTCCCATCACCGGACCGAAACGCCCTTCAGCTCCGGGAGGCCTTTTTCACAAGGCGCTGTAAACGCTAACTGTTAATTTGTACATAGTGAGTTGCGTTTCCATAAACGGGAAAGTAATCAAAGTGTGACTGTAAGTAACTGGCGTGGCGCATCAGAGCCCCGAGGCGGGAGACGGGGTGGTGCGCCGTCATAACCCCCCTCACCCCCACGCCCCCCGTCGCCCACTGCTGAAGATGAGAGAATGCGATCGGGTGCCAGCTACAGAGCAGAGGGTAGCCTGGTACGGTCGGTGCCAGGTAGGAAATCTCGAACAGGCCCCATGATCCACCAGTGAGCGGTGGGATAAAAAACAGGCCAAGTCTGCTTTATAGACTTGTTTTATGGCATCTAATGGGGTAAATCGCTTCCCGTTGTTTATGATAGACGCGGCTTTTATTGAGGCGGATGATTGCCTGCTCTGCAGTAACCTGTTGCAGAAAACCGCTGAAATAAGACACGTGGTTGGGGTGCAAACTTTTGCACCCTGCTATAAAAGACAGCTCTGGTGTGGACGGGTGATGTATCAAATTCAAATTCAAATTTTATTTGTCACATACACAAACATACACAGTACGAAATGTAGTGAAATGTATTATACGACTGCCATTGACCCTAGAAGAGAGTTAAATTTTACAAATAAGAAATAAATATGAATAAAAGAAATACGATAGAAATTAAATTACAAAATTAAATTAAACTAGGAAAAATAGAACTAAAAATAAAAATAGAAATGTGCTATGAAAAAATAGAACTAAAAATAAAAATAGAAATAGGATGTACAAAATAGAAATATACTGTGCAAATTGAAATATACTTTACGGTGTGTGCAAATATGCATGGAACAAAGTGTCTTAGTGCAGAGATGTAAAAGTTGTCTTTAATTTTCTTGAAAGTTTTTGTGTCCGTGCGCTAAACATTAATGAGTCCAAATCATCTGGTTCATATATGTTTTTCTTTTTGAACACCGTATGTTTTTTTTCTGCATATATTTATTGTTGCTGCCGTTTCAAGGTCAGGATCGCCATGCCGACAGTTTGACGGACAGTCTGTCAGAAGCCGGGTGTGATTTTTATTTGTGGAGGGAAAGAAAGAGAGAAAGAGTGGCACTCGAGTGGTCAGTGGTGCATAACACTCGCCTCTCAACACTGTCTCCTCTTCACTTAACCTTTAACCATTAAAACACACACACATGTACACTCTCTCTTTCACACGCACACACACACGGTTCTGAATGACGACAGGTTGTTGTCGGAGTGCTTGTCATGGTTCTTCTGTCAAATGCAGGCTGATTTAAGGGTTCCCTCAGACACTCTGTCTCACAGACTTCTCTTTCTCTTCTCTTCTGTTCAACCAGCCATAAGTTTATCTAAAGCTGCTGTCATCCACATGATCAGACTTGCATAAATAAGCGCACCGTTTTCCTATCTCCCTGTCTCAGGTCACGAGCTGTGTGTGTGTGTGTGTGTGTGTGCATCTGCTGCATGCATCTGATGTCCCAGCATGCACTTCAGGAGTGGGCAGTGGGTAATTTTTTTGGAGCTGAGTCATTGAGGTGTGTGTGTGTGTGTGTGTGTAGTACCTCACGATTGCACATTCACTCTAAAATTTCTTTCTGTATTTTGATTATACATCAACCTGTGACATCATTAAGAAGACCTCATCTCCTCCTAATGTGACATCATATAGGAAGAGCTCATCATCTCCTAATGTGACATCATATAAGAAGAGCGCATCCCCTCCCAAAGGGAAATCATATAAGAGCTCAACCCCTCCCAATGTGGCAGCATATAAGAAGAACTCATCTCCTCCTAATGTGACATAAAATCCCCCAAAACCAAAAATGTTGAGCTCTTCTTATATGATGTCACATTAGGAGGAGATGAGTTCTTATATCACATTGTGAGGAGATGAGTTCTTATATGATGACACATTGGGAGGGGTTGACCTCTTCTTATATGATGTCACATTAGGAGATGTTGAGCTCTTCTTATATGATATCACATTGAGAGGATATGAGCTCTTATATGATGTCACATTAGGAGATGTTGAGCTCTTTTTATATGATGTCACATTGGAAGGAGATAAGTTCTTATATGATGTCACATTAGGAGGGAATAAGCTCTTATATGACGTCACATTAGGAGATGTTGAACTCGTCTTATATGATGTCACATTACGAGATGGTGAGCTCTTCTTGTATGATGTCACATTTGGAAATGTTGAGCTTTTTTTATATGTGGTCACATTGGAAGGGGATGAGTTTTTAGATGATGTCACATTAGGACGGAATAAGCTCTTATATGATGTCACATTGGGAGATGGTGAGCTCTTCTTGTATGATGTCACATTTGGAGGGGTTGAACTCGTCTTATATGTTGTCAAATTAGGAGATGGTGAGCTCTTCTTATATGATGTCACGTTAGGAGGAAAATTTTATTGCCTTAGTGTGCTTTTTTTTGTTGTGTCTTTTGATGAGATTTTTTTTGTTTTTTCTGCTTTTTTCCTATCAGAGATATATAAAATATCTTATATATATATATATATATAATTATATAAAAAAAAAATTTAAACAAATATGACAAAAGGGTGATAAAGCAGTTTATGGCAACACACATGTTAGTGCTGATCTTCATTTTGTATGAAAATAGTCTTGTTAATATAAAAATGAATTAAAGATTCATTGCGGTTTTAAAAATCTCTGTGTATGGTGTGTGCGTGTGTGTGTGTATGGTGTGTGTGTGTGTATGGTGTGTGTGTGTGTATGGTGTGTGTGTGTGTGTGTGTGTTATGCACTTTACTGTCTCTTTCCTCTTCAGGATCTGTACATCACCCTGACAGCACACCGTCAGAGCGACCGCAGAAACATCCGCCTCTAGCTAATCTAACACTTCCGACGTTGCACGCACGCTTCACACACGTCTCAGAGACGTCTCACACACTCTTCACTAAGCGCCGCTCTGCGTGCTGTTTTGGAACTGATGCAAGCGGTTCTTCTCCCGCTTTGTGACAACAATACGGATTAATCCGGCGGATCTTGAAACTTTGCCTGTGTGTGTGTGTGTGTGTGTGTTTTGTCTTATCGACTCGAACAGGAAGGCTCCCGCGTCATCCTTCTCGCCTGCGCTGCCAATTACACAGCGGATCATTAACTTCAAGGGTTTAAATGTTCCTACACTGGTATTACCACACTGAGCTGGGGTTCTGACAGATGTACCCGCTTTAATTCACCGACGTTTTTTCCCGTTCTTCTTCTTCTTCTTCTTCTTCCTCCCACTCATCCGATAATTAATTTATGTATCGTCTCTCCTTTACGTCGTTCCTGGTAATCAGGTTTGCCATGGAAGGAGGAGAGGCGGCTTTTTTCCCGTTGTCAGGCCTGCGATTTATTTCGAGGTTCAATCGGTTAATGTATTCGCTGAATGAAAGGTAAACAGACGATAATTGAGCTCGTGCCAGTCTGCGGATCACACGATCAAGTCACAGTCGCGGTTAACCTGAAGGCTTTTCGATGGTAGATGGGGGAGAAAAAAAAATTGTCAGGGTTTTTTAACGACTTTAAAGAAATGAAACTGGTGTTCGAGTCAAACCAGGACTTGGAGTGAATGCAGTCGTAAAACCGATTGAGATTTACGGAAGACTTCTTGCAGAAGATAGACACGCATCTGTCTGTGGGAACTGTACACACAATCATTCACCTACGTTAGAGGAACTTGGCTGGGAGTTATTGCCACACTCGCCGTACAGTCCTGACCTCACATGTTTGGGCAGTTAAAGGAGTTCCTGGGAGGCCAGCGTTTTAGATGTGAAGCATACTCTAGAGTAAGTGCACAATCAAAAGTCCCGGTTTGACTTGAACGGCCTAACATGCAACGTCCAAACAAGAGAAATCCTGCCACGGCCTTAACGCTCGGGCTGACCGACTCCGTTTCTTGTTGCGCCGGACGAAATGACATCACAAAAGCCTTCAGATTTAAATAATCACCTTTTATAGGTGTCATTAACTCGGAAAAAGAAATGCATAATCTCGGGATGTGATATGGAAAATTAAGCGCTGATTATTTTACACAACACAACAGCACTCCTCGACGTGTTTTTGTTCCTCGCATCGTAGCTGAAAGAGATCCTAATGCCATGTTAGTGGATGTGTTCATGATAACAGTCAGCACATGGCCATAACTCTCCCCTGCACCCCTCTCTGCTCGAGCCGCGCTGCAAATTGACCGGGTTTGACCGCCGGTCATGCGGCATTACACGGGTCAGATGGAGTAATTATTTCTAGGCCGTCGACTACACGCAAGACGGATAGTTTTTGAAGAGAGCGTAATGGGGGGCTGACCCGCTCTGACACCTGCATTATTTCACCCTCGCCTTCGCCTCCCGTCTCTCTCACCCCTACAGTACGCGCCGCCCACGATTTATGCCCGAGCGTACACAAACGAGCGTGTGGGTGTTAGCTAGAAGGGGCGGGGGCGCTGCGCCGCACGTAGCCTTGTCTCTGTCTTTATTATCGAACGTAAGGTGCTGTTAAAGAGAGAACGTCAATACACGCGCGTGTTTCGCGGCCGTGCAGTTTCGTTCCGCTGGCTTGATCAGCGAGGGAGTGAGCGCTGACGGATGTCTCTTAACTTTATCGGATCGGCTGTTTGGAGCAGAAACTAACTCGGTTTGCAGAGGAAATGTGACGATAAGAAAAAGTTAGAAGTGTGACGCGTCATAGAAATGGAATCTGCTGTAGTACAAGAGGAATAAAACATTTAAGCACAAAATCATCAATATTAGGAGAGTTTCTTTACTTCAATGCAGATAGTTGTTTAAGATTGTCTTATAACAGCACTTCTTGACAACAGCACTGATAACGACACGTCCTGAGTTTCAACCTGTGAGTGGAATTGTTCCGGATTTAATATGATGTTTCGTAGGTGACCAAATACTTATTTTACAGAGGAATTTACCAATTAATTCATATCCAGTAGTTCCTTTACCGTCTAGCGGTAATCTCAGCAACCTCAGAAACCGTAAGTTGACTTCCACAAGAGAGAAACAGATTACTGAATGAAGCACAATCTTATTGAAGTCACAATGTTTTTGAATATTAATGGTTCGAACATCAAATCGGCAGTCCAGCCGTGATTTACAGGGTTACAGAATATGGGGGAGATTGAATATAGAGAATCATAATAGGGTGTTAAAGACTATCAGCCACAACAGAATTGGTGCTAATTGTACTTTTTTTTATGTTATACATATAATAGAGAAAATGTGTGGCCAAGAAGCTACTTCTAAAGTTTATGCAACATAAAAGTGACCAATCTTGCTTTCCTAAAAATTTCAACTTGCTTCCTTCAGCTCTTTAGAAGAGATGATTTTATATGAGTCCCCAAAAATGGCCATTTTTCAACATTATACTGTCTCGCTTCAAACAATAATAATTTAAAATGAAAATTATTTATATTTATTTATGAGTATTGATACTAAAATTGGTGTAATATTCTAGAACCAAACGACCTGTAAAAATTGTTGCTTAAATTGTTTGTTTTTTGGTAAAAGCTTAGTTAAAAAGCAAAAAAAAAATAAAATCTGTAGTGTCCGTAACCATGTCAAATTCATGTTGCAATATCTGTACACTTTTTCAGGTTTATGTCTTATGTCTCCATGTGAAATCTAAATTGGCAAAGTTTCATCTAAACGACAATTAAGATCATTTAAGGATTTGAATTCAAAAAAGTTACGGACACTACATAAAAGCAAATGTAGCCTTATTTAGCAAATGTGTTTCTTTTTATCTGATAAAAGGACAAATGTGTATGCATATTTACAAAAAACAAAGCATGGACCGGGAGATAAGAAGCATTAAGTATTATGAAAAATGGTGTTACAGTATATGATCCTGTCTGAAAATTCACTTTTTAGCACCAATACCATGTTTGGCCGTATGCAATGTTCTAGGAACGCTAACTCTTAGAATTTGAGCTCTTAATTCCAGTTATGATGATGCCAAACCTTCAAAAGGTCCAAAAGCAATAAATAAGTAAATTCAAAACACAAAATACATGGGAAGCTTAAAAAGATGCCTGCTTTTACTGTATATCTATATTATTTTCCATTTTCCAGATTCATAATTTTTTAGTATAGAAACACATTGGCATAAGGGTGCGAAGTCCACTACAGAACTGTCACTAGGTGGCAGCTGGACATCATGAATTCTCTCTTTTCACACTTTCCCCTTCCTCTGATCCTTCTCACATGATGTCGTTCTTGACCACTGGACTTTTTTAATCCTGAAATCCTTTCCTCTTGCTCTAGCTGTAGCAATAAACAGGTCCCGACCTTGTCCTCTCCACTCGGTTAACGCTCATCACACAGGGTTAGATGAGACGATGAGCGGTTTAGTTGAATATTATACCAATCAATATGTTAAAAAAAGTAAAAAGCTGAACCTAAAACTTTCCTGCCCCCCCTACAAATAGTCTGCGTCGCTCCTGACGTTCACCAGCTTTCATATGAACCGAGTCTCACATCAAGCTCTCGCTGAGCTCCTCAAAGGGTTCGGCCGACGACTGAAAGAGGATTAACGTTATTCCGTCCTCTCTTTTTTGTTTGGTCTGAGTGAAAATGAAAGATAAATCAAGAAACAAGATTAGGTTCTGAAGAAGAAGAAAGATGAGGAAGGTGAATTAAAAAGCCACCATCCATCTGTCATGTAGGCTGGATTCAGTAATGACGCTTTTGTTTAAGACAAAGCGATCTTCCCGGAATCCAGTGGGATCCCTTATAAACGCCGGGGATTGTTTCACGTCCAGAGGAGAAGCGACTGGCTGTGTTTTAGATTAGGAACGACAGCCTGAAGCGTTGGCAACAGGAAATGGAGCTTGAATGCGATTCTCTTCAATAACGCGCATCCTTTTTTTTTCGTTTCCCGGCACTGCCTCGTGTCCCGAAAGACGAGTTAACGTTTCCGTGGCTAATGTCTTGCCAAATCAATCAGTGCTTCTGTGTGAATATTGTGAAAAGGCAATGATAAGATTTGGGATCTAAGCTGTACACAAAAGCTATACACGGTAATTAGAGTACTGTAGAATTGTCTCACAGTGTGAGGTTTTGTAACATCCAGTATTTACTCAGGGTTCTTACACTGATGCGCAGAAAAGAAGTGATACTTCAGCATCCAAAAGGTTCAAAACCTTGTAAATTAATTTAAAAGAACATTTTAAAAGGCCTTGAATTTTTTGTTGTTGTTTAAATAAAAATACAACAATCCTAATAATTTCTATTGACTAATATTATTTCCATATTTACTATTTTTTATATACACACACCAACCTTTTACACTTGATCTTTCATTTAAAACATATGTTCAACAATACTGTATTTACTGACGATAATTAAATATAGTGTAAAATAGTTTTATGTGGATTTTAGTACTTAAGCGTCTTAATTTTTTTTTTTTTTATACAATGATGAAGGCATTGCATGAGGTTTTTAAAAATATTGTGTACGATATTGTAATACTATATTTATAAAATATTGTAATAAAAATATTAATAATAATAAATTAATAAAAAAATAAGTTTAAAAAACGCACAAAAAACAACTCGTATGCTTATTTTAAAAATATATTTATTTCTTTTTTTCCGCTTTGATGTCCCATCTCGAACACCCCACCCCTGAAAAATTAAGTAATAATAAATTAATTTTAAAAATGTAAAAAAAAAAACAACTACTTGTATGCTTATTAAAATTGCATGTAGACAGTTATAAAAAAAAATGTTTGTAATATTTATTTTTAAATGTATTATTTTAAATATATATTAAATCTCATATAATAATTTTTTTTCTATAATTAAATTTCATCTAGAATTTCTTTTATGATTATTATTATCATTATTATTATTATTATTATTATTTACAACGTCGTCATGTGCCACGTAATGTCAGTTCTAACTTTCGACACGGTACTGTACAAAAGTCTTGAGCTCCTCCTAATGATGTTAATTAAATTAAAGAAATGGAAATTAAATGCTTTTAAAAGTGCTTAAAAAGCAATTTTAAAATGGGTTGTTTATGTAACGATCTCAGCAGCAACTACATTTCCCCTCTCATTAGTTTCAACCACTCAGCATTCAACATCACCAGTAGACTAGCTACTGGTCTGATCATCTCTCATAATCTCACTGGTATATACAGTACATATACAGTGTATAAAATACACACCCCTTCTACATTACTAACTTCCTACTTCTCAGTCAGATTGATTCTCGTGTCTCATGTTTTTTGCCACAAACTTAGAAATATAATGATGTCATAGCCTTTACTAGGAACAAAGCTGGTTCGAATTCAAAACTTAGTGACATTAGTGCGTAAACAGTGTGTGTGTTTAAGGTGTATAATGTTATACAATTGATTATTAAGATCGGTAATCAGTAATCTGCACCTACTGTATAAGTGTGATTCTGCCGTTGCCATGGCGCAGGTGGAGCGCGGTGAGCCCGAGCCACGATCCCGGCCTGAACCTTACGAGCGTGGCGGTCCCGCAAGGCAAAATTTAGTGCCTCGGCAGCTTATTGATCTGCCCTGTGTGTGTGTGTGTGTGTGTGTGTGTGTGTGTGTGTGTGTGTGTGTGTGTGTGTGTGTGTATAGAGCGAGTGTGTGTAGAGCGGCAGGCCTCAGGCTGGACTCTGTCCTTGACCCACCCTGGCCAGGAGTTTCCCCAGGGCTGAGTGCACTTTGCAGAAGGATATTGATTTTGTTGGAGGAGGAAATGTGTTTTTGGTTTTTCTTTATGGAGAAGGACAGGACGAGGAAAGGGGACGGACGGACGGATTGATGGTGTGCAGAAGGAGATGCGGGAGGAGACAGTGTCTTCTCCTTGACTGCTCAGGTCGGTCGAGGACGGCTTCGCTCTCCGGACGTCTTAATCCCAGTCCCTCTCTTTCAGTCTCTGGGTCTGTCTCTCACTTTCTCCTTCTGTCCATCCCTCATTTTATTTCTCTAATAAATCCAAACTAATGGCAACACTAATAATAATAATAATAATAATAATAATGATTTAGAAATCTCTGGAAACAGGTCACAGGACGATCATGGCTCCTTTTTTTGTAGCTTGACGTTTTGATAGGAACAGATTATCACATTTATTACCTTTGGAATCGTTTTTTGGTTGTCAAGACGTTTTTGGAAACGTGAAAGACACAGAACATGAAATAAGCAGGGATGACCGATACGATCATGTGATACAGTATGATGGGAATATCACAATATGATAGCATAACCTTTTTCTTACATTTTTTTATTGTTTTTTATTTTTTTTATATTGTATTTATGAGATTTTGAAGCTCTGTCATGTGTAACTCACAAATTACTGACTGAATGATAGAATTTAGGATATATTGGAATTTTATTCTAAAAGAAAAGGGAAATAAAGTTCTCAAATGAAAAACTAATTTAAACCGTAAAGCTATTATTATTATTATTATTATTATTATTATTGATAATAATTAATATATATATATATATATATATATATATATATATATATATATATATATATATACTATAACTACAGTAGTAAACATATTTTAGCTTATAATCCAACCACATATTTTTTTTAAATAGAAATTGTCTGTTTGGTTTTATGTGCTATTAAACACATAAAACACTTTTTTATATTTATACATTTTAAGTAAATCAATTAAAGATTTTTTTTTTTACATTTTCAAAAAACATAAATAGCTATAAATCTAAATAGATAACAGTAACCTATAAAGCATTTATTTATTTATTTATTATTATTATTATTATTATTATTATTATTATTATTATTTTAATGTATTTTTAATTTAAATTTTTGCCCTTAAATTTTGAGTTTAGTTTAAACATTATTACGAGGCAAATGTTCCAGTTCGTTGCGTTGATTTGTATTGTGTCGGCGTTAAAATACAAATTTCATCCAAATTTATTTAAACTAAAAAAAAGATTTTCAGATTTATAAAATTTTATTCCAAAATCTGTATCACACACCAGACACAGGCCCAGGACATGACTAACTAAAACAAGGCGTATGTATGTGTGTATGTGTGTATGTGTGTGTGGGTGTGTATGTGTGTATGTATGTGTGTTTTATTGCCCGTATGCGACCTCAAAAAGCTGGTGACCTTTGACCTCTGCTTCTCTGTATGTTGTGAGAAGTTGCAGAAACAACTTTTTCTGCTTTTAAGTGGAGATGAGTGTAACATGCATGTCAACACTACACACACACACACACACACACACACGTGCGTGAAAACACATGTCTGCACTTCAAAGTTCAAAGTGTGTATGAGAAGAATTTTCACACATTTGTGGGTGTATTTGTGTGTCTGTGTAGTAGTAGTGTGTGTGTGTGTGTGTGTGTGTGTGTGTGTGAAGCTTAACACAGGCAGTCTGTGTGTATGTTAGCGTGTGTGCACGCATTACAATGACTTTACTTTGATAAATATACTGTACCTGGCAGACCCTCCTGGTGTGTGTGTGTGTGTGTGTGTGTGTGCGTGTAAAATGCTTGACATTAATATTAAAACCAAGACTGACATTATGTGTTCTGTGTGCAAGGACTAGATAAACATGCTTGTGTGTGTGTGCGTGTGTGTGTGTGTGTGTGTGTGTGTGTGTGCGTGTGTGTGTGTGTGTGTGTGTGTGCGTTTTGCTGCAATAGATGGATGAATGTGAGTGAATATTAATAACTCTATCTGTCTCTGACCCGCTGCGGAGTGAAAAGAACAATGATGAACACCGAGCCCCTCGCTGCTTAACAACTATCTCAGGCACCAGCTTGACACCGAGGCCATTTTTCATCACCCAAGCACCTGAATGGAGTGTGTAGACGCTTATACACTGCCTGGCAAAAAAAAAAAAAGGAAAAAAAAAAAAGTGGCATTTTAGAAAGGTTACATTATTGGGCTGCAACAAGCAAAGAAAACAACTAAGGAGAATCGAATTACTGGAACTGGTTTAGGACGGATAGTGCTGAACCGTCAGCTTTGTAGAAGAAATGTGGTCGGGGAAAAAATGCTGTTTTTTAAATGCTTATGGTAAAAAAAAAAAAAAGATCAACAGTAAAAGTCAGAGCCAGGTTAAAAACTGAAAGTAACAATATTTCCACATATACAATGTGATTGGAGGCTCAATGATTAGCGCTGTCTCCTTCTTCCTCCAGAGTCCAAGCTCCAGTCCCACCTCGGGGTTTGAATGTTCTCCCTGGGTGGGTTTCCTTCGGGTTCTCCAGTTTCCTCCCACAGTCTAAAGACATGCAGATTAGGCTAATTGGCGTTCCCAAATTGCCCGTAGTGTGTGAATGTTGACCGACGGTCTTACTATAACAATGTCTTACTAAAACAAATGTTTTTGCTCGACTCATTTACATGTCGATTTTTTTATTTTAATTATTATTGTTATTAATTATGAATATTTTATTTATTTATTATTATTATCCCGAGAACTCCAACAGAACAAAAGCCGAATGTGTGTTAGATAAAAGGCCTCATAAAGACTTGTCTGTTCGTCGTGATGAAATCTGCGATGCATCACCGTCAGCCGTTCAGACTTCCCTGATTTTTTTCCCCCGCCGTTACCTGGGGACGTTCACACCTCGGCTAGATTTCCATTTCACCATTCGTGTGTGTGTGCGCGCGGTGTAACGGCACCTAGGTGCGGCGTTTTCGCGAGCCGGTCCGATGCTGTCACCCGACGAGTTTTGCGCATGAGGTACACACGTTCCTTCCCTCGGCCCGTGTTTGTCCAGGTGTTCGCCTCATCCTTTCCTCTTCACACCGACCGCATTCCCTCGCTCTTCCTGCCCTCCGTCACATCCTCCGTCCCGCCTGACACCCGCACCGCACATTCCACGCCCCGGCGCCAAGGAGGAAGTGTGTTTGAAGAGGATGACGGGGTCCGTGTTGGAGTGCGAGCGGATCGTCGGGTCGTTTGATCCGGGCCGACCTCGGGAGCTTTCGCTGCCTGTGACACACAAGTTCCAACAGTGTGCAGTCCAAACACAGAGCTCTATTACATTACACACTCACACACACAAACACACACACAAGAACACCAGAGTACTATCTTTTACCCGACTTTATAAGCCTTTAGGAAACTACAGTTGCCCCAGCTATAACTTCAGATACAGCCCGATGACATCATAACATTTATGATGATGTAATATGATGTTGTTACGTCACAATAAACTTCTAAGAACGACAAACTGTCATTGAAAGAAACTGATTTTTATTTAAATTTTTAAATCCTGAACATTTTAAAAACTTAATAAATATATTGATAAATTTTATTATTAATTAGTTGTATAAAAGTCACATTTAAATGTTTAAAATTTTTGTTTTGAAACAAAAAAATTAACTTATATATAATTTATAAGTAACTATTTCATGTTTCATATTCTGCTCAGAAAAAAAAAATTCTAATTGAAGAGTTTGGTAGCACCGTACATCTTTTTCTTTGCAGAATCCGTTACTGTTCGAGTCAAACTGGGACTTGTGAGGACTTTTCTGCTGAATGATGCCGTGAAAACGAATGACTTTTACAACAAGCTTTAAGCACAGTACGGCAATTGAATGTGCGAACTTTTTAAACAAGGCTGTACGTACAGTACGTGCAGTCATTCACGTGACCATTCATTCCTGATCCTTGAAAATCAATGGATAAAGTTGGCCGCTAACTTCCATAAGAGACGCATCTGTCTGTGGGAACTGTACACACAATCGTTTACCAACATCACTTGCACAATAGAGGAGCCACATCCACATCCATCTTACAGTCCTGACCTCGATCCAAGCCATTTCCACATGTTTGGGCCGGTAAAGGAGTTCCTGGGAGGCCAGTTTTTTTTTAATTTTTTACATGAAGCGGAAAAAGTCCGATCATGGTCCTGGGGTACTGAGAAAACTTTCTAACTTGATGGTGTCCAAGCACTAGTGAAACGCTGGGATAAGTGCAGTAGTGGTGTTTTTTTTTCTGTATTCTGTTATTCTTCACAATCAAAAGTCCAGGTTTGACTCGAACAGCATGTATTACAAAGCGCTGCTCATGTGTCAAAGTATACCTTTAGGAAAGCCTTTATGAAGAGTTGTGAAGAGATTCCTCATCTTATTTCTATCGTTGTATGTGATAAATATTTTAGGTCTATGATTAGACATTTATTGTGATTCTTGGATATAAAATATAATCCGCATATATCTTCAAATGATTTCAGAATTTTTTATATTGTAAAAAAAACTAAATGTATCAACCCATGTCGTCACATTTTATCGTCAAAATGTATTGCGATATGATATTTTTTATCACATCGCCCGACCTGAGTCTCGCATTATTATACATCTAAAATGTATATTTGTGTGTGTGTGTGAGTGATGGATTGGCACCCTGGCCAAGGTGTACCTCGCCTCGTGCCCTGAGTCTCCTGGGATCGGCTCCAGCCCCTCCGTGACCATGAATACAGGATTAAGCGGTACATATGATGTGTGAGTCAGTTATATCATTAACAGAATAGTTTATTTTAACGTGGCCGTAACTCTGAGGTTAAATAGTCCCGATGTTTTTGTTCTGCTTCGTGAAAACTACTTGGACCTGCTTGGAAAACTTCCTGATATGGAACGTCGACACCTTTAACGTTTTTTATAATTGATTTCATTTGTATTTTTATGCATTTTATTTATAATAATGATTATGTTGAGTGAAGCTTGACTTTGTAAAGTCTCTTGGAATCAGTGAGTCAATTAGAAAGAAACTGATTTTTCCGAGTTTTTAAAAAAAAAAAAAAAAAAGAAAGAAGTTTCTGAAGAATAATCTTGGGCAGTCTGTTCCGCCAGATATCTGAAATCAGTCCGTTCAGGGACGTGATTTATATCTTCACTTTAAAAGTGGAAAAGTGTGTGTGTGTGTTTAAGAGCCCATCTGCACAGTGAAGTTGCTCGTCTCCCGTTTTTGGCTGGAATTTGTGAGCAGCTTGATGTATTTGACATGTGCGTGACAGGCCGCAGCTCTTCAAACCCAACACAAGCACTGTGCTTTCTGTCTGCTCCCAGCTGTGTGTGTGTGTGTGTGTGTGTGTGTGTGTGTGTGTGTGTGTGTGTGTGTGTTGTTTCTACATCAGAGAAGCAGATTGTTTGCCATCAGCACTTGGTAGTGAAACACACACACACACACACACACACACACACACACACACACACATCTGTGACTGTAGAAATCTGACCCTGACATCATTCAGTATAATTAGTGTAGCTAATTAACCCTGTATACCTCTGACTGCATCTAAAAAGACACTTTCTTTGTAACAGCTGAGTGAAATTCCTCACAAGGTCACAGCTGTCACATGTTCCTAGGCTTGTGGATGGATACACACACACACACACACACACACACACACACACACACACACACACACACACACACAGGCCCTAGAATTTGTAAAAAGAAAAGTGAACACCAGAAGTGAGTGTGTTTCCGATTGTCAGTTTATTTTTCTTTCATCTTTTTCTATCTGCTGTCGTTCTCCAGGTCTCTGTCTCTCTCTGTCCATCTCTCTCTGTCTTATTCACTCACTCTTTCTTTCTCTGTCTCCCTCCCTCGCTTTCTCACCCTCTCACTCACTCACTCACCCACTCACCCACTCACTCACTCACTTTCTCACCCTCTTACTCACTCACCCAATCACTCACTCACCAAATCACTCACTCACCCTCTTACTCACTCACTCACCCACGTACTCACCCACTCACTCACTTTCTCACCCTCTTACTGACTCACTTACTCACCCACTCACTCACTCACTCACTCACCCACTCACTCACTCACTCACTCACCCACTCACCCACTCACTCACTCACCCACTCACTCACTCACCCGTTTACCCACTCACCCACTCACTCACTCACTCACTCACTCACTCACTCACTCACTCTCTTACTCACTCACTCACTCACTCACCCACTCACTCACTCACCCACTCACCCACTCACTCACTCACCCACTCACTCACCCTTTCACTCACTCACCCGTTTACCCACTCACCCACTCACTCACTCACTCACCCACTCACTCACTCACTCACTCACCCACTCACTCACTCACCCACTCACTCACTCACCCTTTCACTCACTCACCCGTTTACCCACTCACTCACTCACTCACTCACTCACTCACTCACTCTCTTACTCACTTACCCACTCACTTACCCACCCACTCACTCGCTCTTTCACTCAATCACTTTTTCACTCACTGTTTCACTAAGTCACTTTTTACTCATTCTTTTATGTTTTCACTTACTCACTTACTCACCTATTTTATCTTTCACTCACTCACTCACTCACTCACTCACTCTCACTTTTACTCAATTACTTTTCCACTTATACACTCACTCACCCCTTCATGCTTTCACTAACTTAATCACCCACTACTTTATGCTTTCACTCACCCATTCACTCACTCACCCACCCACTCACTCACTCACTCACTTACTCACCCACCCACTCACCCACCCACTCACATATTTCTGTCTCTGTTATTTCTTTGTAACACAGTCCTACAGTATGATAAACTCGTGCTTTAGTGCTTTAAAATGAATAACTCCTACAGGACTTAAGTGCTTGTACTATTACTCTCAGCACATCCTTCATCCTTTAGAATATTTAAAGAAACACTGAAACATTCATAAACACAGTATATGGCTCGTGTTTTACACGAAACTCGGTTAACAGAGTCAGAGATCCAGATAACACTTACATGCAACATGTGCAGATACTCTCGAGCCAGGACTTAACCTTTTTCTCCCGACTTTGCTTTCATGTTATTAACGGAACATTTTATTCCGTCCTAAAAGTCAAGCTCTATTTGAGCAAAAGTGCGCACTCTCGCTTTAGTGAAGTCACGCGGGAGCACGCTGGCATTATTAGCTCTGCTGAAATGTGAGAGCCGGCTTCAGTAAATGTCTCGGAATATATACGAGTCTCTTTTTCTCCTTAAACATCACAGTGCTGCGTGTGTGTGTGTGTGTGTGTGTGTGTGTGTGTGTAATTGTTCTGCCAGTCTACTGAGGGGGCGAGTGAGTGCTTCATACAGGCTGAATGAGGGTCACTTGCACCCTGTGTGATGTTCCCTCACCCTGAACTGTGCACCTGCATGGACAAAGTGTGTGTGTGTGTGTTAGTATAGAGGCCCAAGTGCTGCCCTTGTGAAATTTATTTGGGTATCAGGATTTTTACACCGGTTGCTGTTGGATTTACAGGTCAGGATGGAATGTGGGGCCCAATGAAAAGCACTTTGATCGGGCGAGGAGGAGCCGTAAAAACACGATCTCTCCATGAACGGGGGAAACGCAAAGGGTTATGGGAACGATCGGAACGTCTCGCACCAGGATTACGTCTGTTTATCGCTGTACTGCTTGAACCTACTATCAGTGTCCAGGATTTCACACGCAGTGGAAGTCCTAAGCTAATTATTCCATTGTTATAACATTAGCTTTCTTTACTAACATCTGCTTTATGTTTGTAAACGACAGATTAATTATGTAATATAAAATTAATAAATATATATATATTTTTTTATTTATTTTTTCCTTGTTGCTTGTTGCACAAAGGACACTTTCACATAAGACACTTTTATGCATATTTGCACACCCCCCTGGACATTTCTATTTAAATCCCACTTTATCTCCATAATAAAGTTTCTCTGTTTTTCCATATTTCTACAGCTGGGTTTTTCATTATATTGTGTTTTATTTTTGTACAGCTAGGTTTTATTAGATTTCTTTTATATATTTTATATTTTGTCTTTTCTTATCTATATATATATATATATATATATATATATATATATATATATATATATATATATATAATTTTTTTTTCCTTAGCTTTTCGTTATTTTATTTTCTATTTTATTCCATATTTATTTCCTATTAATAATTTTTTTTAAGGTCACGGGCAGTTGTCTAAGCATTTTACTGCATATCGTACTGTGTATGACTGTGTATGTGACAAATAAAATATGTCTGTGAACTCAAAATTTTTTTACTTTTTGATTTGAACAAACCAAATAATGCTGTTAAACCTTGTCTGAGTTAATGGATATACTGTAGTATGTGAGCTACAGAGAATATTATGCAAGAAAAACTTTATCTGTTAATACACAGTATTCAGTCAAATTCTCAACAGCAGTTAATTAATCGCTGATTAATCATTAACATACCGACGATGTAATGCGGGTGATCTAAGAAGTTATTAATTTAATCATAACCATGCAATAAGCAGAGCATGCTCACTTTATAGTGCCTGACAACAGTGTACGTTTATTTCGCAATTTATGGAAGGAGTCTCCAGTGTTAGCATTTTGTAACAGTCAGAAAGAAAAAAAAAAACACTAAGTTGTTTCCAACATGGGGAAATTTACAGGACTGGGTTTGTATGGGATAATTGACTTCAAGACATAATATAGAAGTAAGGAATGAGTCTCTATAGCTGCTGTGATATGAAGTAATGTAGATTATGAGACCAGAAATGTTTTTAATAAGAGGTATACAATCCTTCTAATAATTATGCGTTAGTTATATATATATGAAGAAAAAAAAAAAAAAAAAATATATATATATATATATATATATATATATATATATATATATATATATATATGAAATATATATACGGTCAAATATATATATTTTTGACCGTAATATTGTATTTGTTTCATGCAGAGACGCCGGCTCCTCCAGGAACTTGGCGAGCAGAAGATCCCCTTCCTGTCCCCCTCTGATCCCGGCTTCCAGCAGCTAGTGAGTGCTTCTGATTCCAACGCGGAGATCTGCTCTCTTTAATAAATACAAATAACAATTCAGTAATCTCAGCTGATTAAACCGCTGGTAAACAATACGTCGTATACACTAGTGCGTAAATCAGACTAAGCTAATGCTTGTTGTATTGCAGTGGGATACGAGTTATTCGGGACTGATGCTGCGGCGCTCGGGCAGCCTTCCTCCAGGCCTGGACGAGCGCGTTCAATCCGCACTGCGCACGCTGCGTGACCGAGGCTGCCTCCTGAGAGATCTGGTGCGCGTCCGAGAGCGCGATGTGTTCACGGCGGTCTCGCGTGCGCTCGTTGGCCAGCCTGGGTGCACCTACCGCTACCTGGACACCCGTCTCTTCACCATCCCCTGGCACTGCGAGGAGGACGAGGGCCTGGGACATAACGAAGGCCATGGAGACAAACCCTGCTGTGATGTGGGGCTGAGAGCCGCCTGCAAGGCCTTATGGGAGCTGAACCAGTTCTTTTGCTCTGACGTACAGCAGAATCAGAACGCCCGGGCCAGCAAACGCAAGTGCAGCGAAGAACAAGGAGAAGAAGAAGAAGAAGAAAAAGAAGAAAAGGGAGGGGAAGAAAAGGCCAAAAGCGAAGGATGTTCCGAGGATCGAACGTGCAAAGAGAAGGAGGCCGGGAAAGAGTCAGATAGCGGACAGGGCTGCTCTCGCTCGTCTCCTCTTTCTTCCAAGTCAGGCCCGATCCGCTTTAACATCACACTTATTAACTACATGGACCCGGCCAGCATGAGCCAGCTGAAGGAGGAGCCGTATTACGGCATGGGGAAGATGGCAGTAGGATGGCACCATGACGAGAACCTTGTCCCTCTGTCGCCCGTCGCGGTTTACAGCTACAGCTGCCCGGCAGAGAGCAAGACAGAAGGTGAGGGAGAAAAAGAACAGCGTGTTACAGCAGGGCAGTGTAAAAAAACAGATCAAGAAAGTGACATGACGACAAGTCAAAGTTGTAGCGTATTATCACTTCATAGTGCTTAAAATGCTCAGACAGAGAGTTATGCAACTAGATGGCAAAGTAAAAAAACTAAACTAAACTAAAACCATAATGTGCATTAGTATGGCAGCATAAGACCACCACAAGCGACCAGATTCATGGAACCGTCCTACACACACACACACACACACACACACACCCTGACAGTTGTAATAAACTTTACACTCACTCTAAAAGGGAAAGCCTCAGAAGCACAAACAAGTGTACCCTTCTGGGATGTACAGTAGATTGAATTATTCTGTACATTTCTGAAAGCTCCCATATTTTACCCTTTCTTTAACACGTTAAAACAGCACTCAGAGCTCCCCTAGTGTATTTCTGTTAATGCTCCAACTGAAATCCTCCTCTGATAATGAGTTTCTCTTACCTCAAACTGCCTTCATGGGTGTTTCAACACTTAACCCCAAAGTCTGGTTCATTTTGATCAGTGAGAACACAATTGTTCCATCTGCTGTATCGGAGGCGGTAAATAGGCAAGTGTACTTGAGGACGGAGGCCAAAGAAAATGTGAACACTGGCCCATGGTGAAGTGACGCGGGGGTGTTAGTGGGGGGGTAACGTTCCTGAGCACGGTACAAATCAATCAACCCATTGTCACTCCTTCTCCAAGTGCACCATTTCAGTGTCTTTGTAAATGAGCTACTGCTGAGCAACAAGTCGAGGGAGGGGATCTTCCTATATTAGGTCACATGAGAAAGATTCAATCTAATTGGCTTGTTTTAGCCTAGGCCAAATACCAAAAAGCAGGAAATGACTCATCTACATATCTAGATATGCCTAGAAAGTACATAATGGGTCCTTTTTGAAGTAACAGACCAAATACAGCTTTGAACATGTCAGTTTACTTTTCTACAGACAGACAAATAATTGAACAGCATTTTGATCTAAAGTTTCTATCCAGATCATTAACTGATCATTAGCGCCTTATAGAATTCCCAATCTATCTTAACCCAATCTTAGCAAGTTTGGACCAAAAACCAGTTCAGATCCAGTTTCCTCAATCAATAGAATCGAGACAGCCAACACTTTTATCTGTATAGAACCGGTGTCTGAGATGCTACGGATAGCTTTAAGCCAGAGAAATGGCTTATAGCGGCTCTAATGAAGCTTAACCGCGTGACATTTAACTTTCGAACCCGGTCTCACCAAATTTACACCCATTACATTGTTTGTACTTGACAACTGATCTTAAGCACAGGCAAAGCAAACAAGTGTGCAGACGCCCGCCACGATTTAGCAGCGATTAAGGAAACAAACCCTGACTCTACACTTACTCGTTCTCATACATGTTGCTCTAAAGAGAACCACCTGTTTCGGCTTCGTTTCAACCCTATCCTACCCACCGATTTGACCTCTGACCTTTCTGAAGTCTGCTTTAAAACACAGTACCTCTGTGTGTGTGTGTGTAAACTGACCTCTCGGTTCACTCCTGACAAAAGCTGTTCCTGTGTGAACACACACCAGCTGCAGCTCTCTCTTCAGTGTGCGTTGCCGTGAAGCTCTGCAGAGACGGCTAGATGGAATCACTACCAGGAGGATCGTCTCTGTTTTTTTTTTTTTTTTTTTTTTACGAGATCTTACAAGATCCTGGCGTTAGCATGTGCAGGAGTTTCATCGTGTGTGCCCCTTTGGGCCTGGTCTCGGATCGATCTGGTTTGTAATGCAGTAATGCACTGTGAAGTGAGCAGAGCTTTCACAAAGCCATTTTCATGAGACCTGGTCTTTCTTTCCTTTTTTTTTCTCCTTTAATACACGTTTTTCATACCTCAGCAAAGTTCCTGTGCTTAACAACATAACGTCAAGTACCAGCTCCCATTCGAAATATGAAACAACTCGTCTATCTGTTATTGTCTGATTACTCCGGCCCGTCTCCAATCTCTGATATGTGGTCGCTTGAAAATAAACAGTTCAGACATGATTTTTGTCAGATGGAGGTACGTTTCTGATCGGATCCCGAGCAGGCGCTGATGCTCTCCGTGCTGGTGGCCCTTTGAGAGCTGTGTCAGGGAACACGGGGCTGAAATTAAGTTACTGTTTATCCCTGCTGAGCAAAGAGAAAGGCCTGCTCTTGACTTGGCCTCCGAGAGGAGTTTAGTATTGATTTTACTCAGCTGTCCTGTGCTTTATGATTTCTTTGTTGGTTATTGTTTTCTGGCTTTAAGAAGGGGGAAAAAGGGGGAAAAATGGCTCCTTTCTCTGAACACTGTTTACGAAGGAAAAAGTTTAGGACTTTACCATACTTCGACTTTACGCTGGCGGCACAGTGGCTTTAGCACCATCGCCTTGCATCTCCAGGGTCCGGGTTTGAGTCCCGCCATGTGGTCTTGCATGTTCTTTCTGTGCTTGCTCACTTATACTATTCCTACTATATTATCACTGCTACAAACAGCGTTTGGCAGACTCTTATCTAGAGCGACTTACTTTTTATCTCATTATACATATCAGTTGAGGTTTAAGCCCTCTGCTCAGTAGTCCAGTGACTTAACATTGAGCTACTCTTGCCCCTACCATGTTACCACTGCTTCCCCACCTACTTCTATTCGGAGGAAAAAGGGTGAAGCTTTGAAACCTTAGAACACCATCCCAACTGTAAAGTATGGGGCTGGTAGTATAATGTTGTGGGGCTGCTTTGCTGCAGAAGGGACTGGTGCACTTCACAAAAAATAGATGGCATCATAAGAAAAGAAAATTCTGTGAAGGATATGCTATATTGAAGGAACATCTGAAGCCACAACCAGGAAGTTAAAGCTTCGGCCCAGATGGGTCTTCCAAATGGACAATGATCCCGAGCATACCTTTAAATTAGTTATAAAGTGGCTTAAGGACAATATAGTCAAGGTATTGGAGCGGCCATCACAAAGCCCTAATCTCAATCCCATAGAAAATTAGTGGGCGGCACAGAAAAGGCAAGTGCGAACAAGAACACCTACAAACCTGACCCAGTTACACCAGTTCTGTCAAGAGGAGTAGGACAAAATTCCAGCAAACTATTGTAGAAAGCTTGTGGAAGGATACCCGAAACATTTGACCCAAGTGAGACAGTTTCATTTATTTGTCTGTCCGTCTACTTCTACTACTCCATCCATCCATCTAGGAACCTCTTTAGTCCAATTAGGGACCAAGGAGCTCAGTCGTGATCACCTTTGTATTTATTCCCATTCACACACTTCGGGCAATTTGGGAACGCCAGGTAGCCTAATCTGCATGTTTTTGCACTGTTGGAGGAAAGTGGAGTACCCGGAGGAAACCCACCAAGCATGGGGAGAACATGCAAACTCCAAGCACAAAGACCACCAAGCGTGGAAATTGAACGTGGACTCTGGAGGTGCAAGGCGACAGTGCTAACCACCAAGCCACCATGCTGTTTCTACTACCACTACCACTGCTGCTATTTAACCATTACTAGTTTTACCACTAATACCAATATTTCTACTAGTATTCTCATCCATCACTGGGGGGCTCCCACATCAAGGTTACTATTTAGTTAGGGAGGGCTGAAGACCATCAAGTGTTTTCTCCAAACCACCTGAACAGAACAGCGCTATCTGCTCCTTCCGCTTGCGTAAGCTCACACTCATGATTGGCTGTAGAGCCATGATTGATGTGAAAGCACTAAGTGCCTCCCATCTCAACCCTCTGAGAGAGCTCGGCCAATCAGCTCTCTTTAGACCCCTGGCTGCGGGAGGTTACAGCATCACCCGGGAATCAAACTTGCGATCTCCAGCACTTCTACTACTACTACTACTGTTGCTACTATGTTCCTACTGATACCATGGCTACTTTTACTATAACCATTACTACCACAACCACTACAGTACTGTTACTATGTCACTACCTCTCCCACTCCTACGCTGTGGAGATTTGGCTTTTTCAGCTCCTAAAGCATTCATGATCTCAGGCATTGGTGTTGGATGAGGAGGCCTGGTGTGCGGTCAGTGTTCATTCCATAGATGTTCAGTGGGGTTTGAGGTCAGGGCCATGTCCGGGACACTCGAGTTTTTTATGGAACTCGCTTTGTGCACAGGAGCTTTGTCATGCTGGAGCGTCTTAGTTCCAATGTGTTTCCAGTATACAAAATCATTCATTAAGCAAGGGTGTAATGTTCAGGTCTTCTACTAAAATGCTGCAGGTTGTTGGTTCTAAACTTTGTTTTCCCACTTCACTGATTTGAAAGCTCTTCACACTGCCTGTGTGTGTGTGTGTGTGTGTGTGTGTGTGTGTGTGTGTGCGGGTGCGTTTTGACAGCAGTAAAGCCAGCCGAAGAAAAGGAAGGACAGACATCAAACGAAGGAGAAAAAGGAGACGAGGAAGGAAGGAGCCGGGAAGAAGAGGAAGGAGCAGGGGTTGAGGGAACGAGTAAAGAGGAAGGAGGGAAAGAGAAGGAGAAAGAAAAGGCGTGCTGGCGTGTTGGGTTAAAGGTGGCCTGGGACATCCACACACCAGGGTTAGCTCTACCACTGCAGTCTGGAGACTGCTATTACATGACAGGTACACACACACACACTTATACATCTTTCTGGCTTAATCCAAAACATGCTTTAGTGGAGGAAAAAGTGCAAACTGTTCCAAGCCGATCCAAGTTAGAAGACAAATGTGAAAACTTCAGACAAAAATCTTTAAAAGAGAGAGAGAGAGAGAGAGAGAGAGAGAGAGAGCCCTTGATGCTGATGGTTCCAGCAGATGCCCTCACTTTAAACTCATACCACACACACTTACACACACATTCACACAAACATTTTATAGTTCTCGGAGGTACCTGATGACCTCAGTAAGGACACTTTTTATGTCCGTCATTTGCTGTGTACGAGCATGACTAATCACAGTTGGCTAATATTTTTTTCTTCTTTCTGTTGTACACCCTCTCTCTCTCTCTCTCTCTCTCTCTCTCTCGCTCTCTCTTTCTCTCACACCAGGTTTTATTGTCTCTCCTTAGACATGTTCATCTCCTTAGAAGCGGGAGTCTTTTTTTCTCCCCTGCATGCTTGGATCGTTTACGGCGACTCCGGGAAGAAAACGGAGCCTAAACGAACACATGATTTATGATTTATGAGTTTGTTAACCTGTTTCATGGATAAATGATGTGGAGGAAAACCGCTACGGGGCAGCGGGTTATTAATTACGCTCGCCACGACGATTTCAAAATGGCGCCTTAACGCGGCGATTTCCAACCTCCCTCTAAACGACGTTTAAAGAAAGAAAGAAAAAAAATCAGTTCCTCTAAAGCTCTGCTTTGAGATTTACGGCTGTCAGGAAGCCCGAGACGAGCGCCAAGCTTTGCCTTTAATTTCCCGAAACGGTATTTTGTCGCAACCCGGCTCCTCGATCTGCTAATGCCCGAGCCGCTGAGTGCAAATTGAATCACTTGTATTTGCACCAAATGGAATTTAGACGCTGGTTGAAGAAGGAACAATGCGGTGGGGCGAGCAGCGAGCCTCAGCCCGTAATAAGATTTCCAGTTTCGAATGCTCCTGGGAGTGGACAGACGCTTTGACCCAATAGATTTAAAAGCCCGCTTCCTCGCACAGACAGGAGGCAAGCCTGACGACAAGAGAATAATGATAGATATTTATTACGGGAATTTGTTGCGCGTCATGATTCATTCAAAGAGCGCGAGAGGGTCCAGGTCGAGAGTGATCCCACATTATTGGATATAAAGCGTCCTTAAAAGGATGTAATACTAGAGGGAGGAATAAGCAGCCAGGAAGGAAAAACAGACGCTTTTCATAGGTACATAGTGCTCGACAAAGCATGCAAGGGGGAATCCTTTATCACTTTAGACCATTTCACGGGTCACCTTTTAGTCTCTAATCTTTGATACTCAGCCCAGGATTTTAAGATGTGTCTTGTCCTTTAATATTGTTTTTTTTTTTTTCAAAAAATAAAAAGACAGTAAAAGGACTGTGATTTATACCTGTGTTTGTGTAGATGATCTGAACAGGACACACCAGCATTGCGTACTGGCGGGAGACACGGCCAGATTCAGCTCGACACACAGAGTTGCACAGGTCAGCAGATACACATCCCTGTCTGTCCTTAGTGGGTATAAACCAAAAGAACACCTTTGCAGCATGATAACAGTTCATCGTATAACAGTGTTATTATTCCAAAGTTCTCATTCCTAAGTAAGTATGTGTGTGTTCATATTAATTTCATCATAGTATCTTATTTGGTTAAATCTCTGGATTGCTGACAGGTTCAAACCCCAGCACTACCATACTCCCACTGTTGGGCCCTTGAGCAAGGCCCTTAACTCTCAACTGCTCCGATGTATAAAGAGATAAAATTTAAGGGTGTTTGCCAAAAGCTGTAAATGTACATAAATAGACAAAGTAAGACATATATATGGACATAAACAGATGGATGGATGGATGTGTGAAAAGATGTGTATGCCCGGCCAAAAAATGTGTTTCATTTCATGTGTCTATAATATTTCATTGGTCCGCCTTCTGCTTTGATCGTTCCCGTAAGCATATGCAATTCCACAACAGCTGTCCAAGATCTTGTATTGATGATAGGAGAGTCAAACCGCTGTGTAAAGTCTTCTCCAGCAGATTCTCAATGGGGTTTAGATCTGGAGTCTGTGGTGGCCAATCCATGTGTGAAAATGATGTCTCATGCTCAGTGAGCTACTCTTTCACAATTTGAGATCAAAGAACCCTGGCATCGTCATCCTGGAATATCAGAGAAGAAAAAGCATCAATTGATGGAAAAACCTCGTTATTCAATATAATCAGCTCATTTTTTTTTGGACCTTCATTAGTGTCAGACCATCAGACCAGAAGATCTTCTCCAATGCTCTACGGTCCATTACGGTCCCGGCTGTTAAATTGTTGTTAATTCATTTTAATGCCGATTCCCTTAATTTTAACCCAAAAAATATTGTCAGAATGAATTATTAATTGATGTTTGTTGTGAATTTCCCCAGTGCATAACAGGGACTTTGGAGTACATCCAGAAACGGTGCTCGGAAGCTTTGGAGAACTTGCACACAGATCCCGAAACCGGTGCGAAGAGTCTGCACTCGCTTCTCCTCTCCACCATACAGCACATAGAGGACATTCATAACGAGGTGTGTGTGTGTGTGTGAGCACTCTACACACTTATACAGGTTACCTTTTTAATCCAGTCTCTTATATAAAACTTATATGTGTACTTATTGTATTCTGAGACATGATTTTCATCTTCATAACTCGAATCTTAACATCTCGCATCAGACCTGTATTCATGTTTTCATGAGTTACAGGAATTAAATCTAACACGGGTTCACTTCCTGTCATCAAATAAAACCTCTCGCCTTTCAACACATCAGTGTGAATGTATGGAATATTATAATATAAGTGTTTCTATTTACTTCAGTTGTATAACTGCAAATAAATAAAAAAAAAGTTATAATGGAATTTATCATTAAATTTTAAAATGTATTATCTTCATTTGTTAATTGCATGTAGTATTATACAATGAAATCAAAACAGATTTAACTACAAATATGTAGTAATATACAATACTGTAATATACAACAATTAGTGCCTTTTAGACTTTATGCTTATTCTTAAAGAGCACATTACATGCAGAAGAGAGAGAAAAAAATAATACTATAAAACACGATTCCGTAAATGTATAATTATTTTAATAGCTAAATTTTTAAACAAGGCTTAAGCTTTTTATTAAGTAAAAATGATGTTTATGCATAAATCCTCACCTAAATGCATTACAAATAAATAAATCAATAAATAAATGAATAAATTGTTTATATATATATATATATATATATATATATATATATATATATATATATATATATATATATAATAGCATATAATAGCATACATTATATATATATATATATATATATATATATATATATATATATATATATAAGGTATGCTTAGTCATGTGACTCTGGCTTGTTATAATATTTGAGTTAGAAATGCATCACTTTTTGGATTAATACTTTTTTATCTAATTGGAGTTCACACAGGAGAGCAGAATGTCGATCACATGTTTCTTTTTGCACTTTGCTTAAATTTGCGTTAATTATTCTCCAGGTTTCATGCAACGCTGTTACTTTCTGCTTCTTCCATTGTATTTATGTTATATTTACTATATATATATTTACCCTTACAGTCTTTATGTGAGCATGAAAATCTTACAGGGTCAAAAAATGCAGTCATTTATACACTTTTTAAAATTATTTTATAACTTATGCTCTTTGTTACATTATACACTTAAATGATGCAATTCATGACCTCAAGGCCTTGATGACATTCGCCTTTCCAGGTATTGCAATATTCTGCTATTGTAACATTGATCATATGATTGAAGTCAGAAACCTACATGTGTATGAAGTAAAAAACAAAGGAATGTTATTAGTGTTGATCAAGGTGGTGTGATCGGGCTTGACATATTATTTTATACGTTCATGAAAAAACAACAGCAACGTGAGCAGGGATGATAAAAATCAGCCTTCACAGTCAGATGGCACGTCAGAGCCCTAATGTCCCTGTGCGCCAGGGTTTCAAGTGGAACTTAAAAAATGTTTTCTTTGTCTTTTTATGAGCTGCATCGTAAATTAAAAATTTTGAAAGGTTTAAAGACGGCAATGTAAAAAAATAAGAATTAATATTAGGTATTAGGAACCACGATAAGTGTAAGTACTCAGTTAGGGTCTTGAACAGATTTGAAGTACAGTAAGTGATGTGCAACAACCTATATTTAGTGAAGATGGATAAAAGAAAAAGTTTTTACACTAAACTATATATTTCAGAAAATGTAGCTTACAAAACATTAGGAATATTACTTTGTAAAATAAATGAATGACACACGGGGCAGTGTGGCGTTGTGCTGGGCGACACGCCTTGCACCTCCAGGTTCTGGGTTCGATTCCCACTTTGGGTCTGTGTGCATGGAGTTTGCATGTGATGACCCCTAATTTAGTAGTTGGGACACTAAAGTATCATGTGGAGTAAGACTTAGTAAGGACTAAATGAAGTCATAAAATATATAACTTGAGTTGTTTTGAAAAACCGGTCTAAAGAGATAAAGTTTAGACTGAGCTTGAAACGTTGTAAGGTTCTAAGCAGAAGCTAGGCAACGTTTTATAATTTAATAATTATAGGTAAAAAACTATTTCGATGTTAAGCCAAAATACGGCATAACATGAGCATGAACCTCTCACCTTGACCGCTGGTCATGATGGAAAGATTGTATAAATATTGCGTATATATATTATTACAACCAAACAACAGGCTGGTCTGAGAACCTTTCCACCCCCAGGCTCCCACGGAGGCCTCGGTTCTACTCTTGCTTCTTCTGCTTTCTTTTCTTGACTCAGCATGCACACACTCTCCTGATTGATTGGGCCTGTTTGTTTGAAGGTGCCCATGAGGACTATAGGAGCATGATGAATTGTTGTCCTAAGTTATTTATTATCACAGCCCGGTTCGAGCGGTGAGGTAGAGTTTGACACGTACGACTACGCCGGGAACAATAACACAGCGGCGCTGGAGATCTGAGTGGCTCCTTTCACTTAAACTTTTCCATAAAGAAAGACGTGTGAGCTGTTCATGTGGGTGGAGGTGAGAAAGCCTGAGAGCTTAGGAATGATGGTGATGTGCAGGATTTAGATTTTTTGACTATGATAAGGACGAGTGGCTGGAGACAAGTGTATTAAAAGATGTTAGAACCTGACATTGTGAGTGTGTGAATGTAATGTAGCTCATGCGTACTTTATGTACTGTAAAGCTTCAAGGGGAGCGAATACTTTTGCAAACCACTGCTGTATATACAGGAGTAACATTATAAATATATACACAGTGGCATTGTGTCTTAATAGTCAGCACTGTCGCCTTGCACCGCCAGGTTCCAGGTTTGATTCCTCGGGTCTGTGTCCATGGAGATTACATGTTCTCCACGTGCTTGCTGAGTTTTCTCTGCGTACTCCCGGTTTCCTCCCACAGTCCAAAGTCATGCCAATTAGGCTGATTGGCGTTCCCAAAATTGCCCATAGTGTATGAGTGTATGTGTGTGTGCATGTGTGCCCTGCGATGGATTTGCACCCTGGCCAGTATGTACCACGCCTTTGCCCCCTCGACATCTTTCACATTCTGTGGAGTTACGTCCTGGAAAATAAAATTAGTCAAATTAAACAAAAGTTTAATTAATTTGCAAAATTGGTTACAAGTTAAAATTTTTTTAAACTGCATAAGAATGCGTACAGTTGCGTAACCAAACCCTTTCCCTCACCAATAAAGAATGGAATTGCATTTGCTCTCTTTTTGGTGTGAAGCCCCTAAAATACATCTGTTCCTTGAAGCCTCCAAAGTTTGTTAGAGAACATACCTAAGTGAACAACATCGTGAAGACCGAAGAGCTATCAAAACTAATCCGGGACAAAGTCCTGGAAACTTATCAGTCAGAATTTGTTCCGAAGCTTTAAACATCCCGCAGAACAACAGTAAATCTGTTATTGACAAATGGAAAGAATGTGGCGAGCTGTAACTCTGGCGAGAGGAAGCCATCCATCAAAAGTGAGCGACGGTAAAGAGGGGATTAATCAGAACAGAGATCTGCTGCTCGAATACGAGAAGCTGTTCTCAGGACAATCGTGTGCTGGACACTGTACAGATATAAGCTGTATGGAAGGGTGCTGAGATGCATCAAATCCCATTGGTCACAAGGTTTTTCAAAAGACAAGCTGGAGATACAGCAGATACAGTATGAGCAGAGAATCTTGTCTAGTCTGGTGTGATCAGAATCGAACTTTTTTTTTGTTTTGAAAACCCAAAACTAATCTGCATCCTGAGAATGTCATCCTCACTGGAGTTAAGTCGAGCGAAAGTACAGTGCGAAAGTCTTATGCGTATTATCCTTTGGTACAGATTTTGTTGTATATGTTTATCATATCTGTATTTTGTACGAAACCATTCACTTAAACATAACTTGTTATTCATAAAATGATTAAATAAATATTATTATAGAAGAATATTTGCATGCTTGTAAATCAAGACAATATTATGTGACGTCTCAGTTTTCAGATGGAAACAAAAAAAAACTAATATTGGCTCCTGGGCTTTGCATGAAAATATAAAACAACGAGTGTGACAAACTCATACAGTATTCTCCAGCACACTCAGTAAAACCTAACAGCCGTGCAACTTACAGTACTATGCAAATATACTGGGAATATACAGTTTATTTTGACAAAAACAATAATAAAATAAACCCAGTCAGTATTTGGTGTGAATACTCTTTGCCTAAAAATAATCAGCTGTGTTGGATGCAAATTTCTAAAACAGCTGTTAGGTTTTACTGAGCATGCTGGATATTTCTTGCACATTGTACACATAAATGAGGACTAACTGCATTGTGGACAACCATGAACATGAACTCTTTTATTTTGTAACCTTTGTAAATTTCCAGCTTTGGATTTTGTTTGATCGGAAAATTCTATTTTTAGTTTAATTACACTCTGTAGTGCAAACTTTATTTTTTTATTGTAGTGAAATCTTTTTTTTTTAAGTCACAGCTAGTTATAATATATATAAGGTAGTCGTTCTCCTTTATATTTTATTTATTTATTTCTCATCCAATATGCAGCCATTTACTTCTGAAAACTTCTGGAATGTCATCAAAAGGAAGATGGAGGGTCACAAACCACCAATAAAAGCTGAGCTGTTTGTTTTTTTGCCAAAAGAGTGGTATAAAATGGTATAAAGTGGTATAAAGTTACCCAACCAGTGAAAAACTGATGGCGAGCCAAAACACATGAAAGCTGTAATTGCAAATCAGGATTATTATTCCACCAAATACTGATTCCTTAATATTATTAAGCCAAAACATGAACACAATTTGTTTACAAATTATTGGTATTTAGTTTAATTGAGTTATTAAAGCTCTTCAAATACTGCATGATTTTAGGTTACCTTGATGTGTTGTGATGATGTCATTTTCTTTAAATATACTCTTTAAACAACAATAGTTATATTTTGAATTTAGGAGAAATATTGTCAGCAGTTCACAACTGGTAAAAAAACAAACAAACAAACAAACATAAGAAACTGATTATTTTGCAGTGGTCTCTTATTTTTTTTCCAAAGATGTCTATATAATCAATTTTTGCTTGTTTTCATCAAAAAACTGCTCTGTTATGCAATATGTCGCTTTCTTTACAGGCATGCAAATTTTTTTTTGTAATGTTGTTTATTTATTTATTTTTAAGGTATGTTTGTAAATATTGAATAGTTTTGTATAATCATTTTTGTGTTATAGAAAACAGCATTTGAACTACAGATAATACGGTGCCTAAGACTTTTGCACAGTACTGTATGTCACTACGAAACGCCCCCTTTCAGCTTGTTAGTATTGGACCTTTTCCTGATCGACCTGTTAACAAATTAACTAGCAGCAAGTAGCATGATGAGCATGGACGACTTTACCACTCTGTACATTATTTGTTGTACAGATGTGACGCATGCTGTCCCTAGCAGTTATGGTGCTGAAGGCGGACAACACCGCCATATTGTTTGTGTCTTCTATCGTCTGTTCCACATTCAAAATCCGGGCGGGAACCATGGAGCAGGCACAAGTTGGGCTAACAGCATTAGTCAAACTTACACAATGTCATGTAAGCGTATGTAGTAAAACACGCTGGTGGTAGCATCATGTCAAATATTACTCTCTACCGTTATGTTGTTGGTTGATTCTTTCCTTATTTAAAATAATGAACTCTATTATTATATGGATGCAAGGTCTGATACAACACAACTTTAAATGCTTTGCGAATACTGATAAGATCGTTTGCATTTGCTAAGCTGGTGTCTACAAACCGCTCTCGGTTAAAAAGAAAAAAAAAAAGCATGCCGTTCTAAAAAATAGAGAGCGAAAGAGAAGAGAGATCCATCACAGACATCATCTGCTCGTTTTTCACTTTTCTACCTGCGCAGGTGGCATTTACGCTCAGTATCTCTCCACGCCAGACGGCTCGGCTCGAAATGCCAGCCGCTCTCTTTCTGTCTTTTTGTGCCCGCTGTGAGGCCGCTCCGCTGGAAACCGGCTTCCATGTTGGCTCAAAGCTGCCTGCTCAGCCTGTGTTCTCTCTGTAAAGGACAGGAGGACAATCAGAGCGGGAGGGAGGGACAGACACGAGGACGACAGCTAGCATTTGTAGCCTCCGGCTTCTGTAGGGCGCCTCCGGTGGAGCTAGCGGAGGTTTGAACTCGCTCAAAAGCGTAGCATTTCTTTGAAGGGGAGCTGGATCGAGGCGAGCCGAGACCATAAAGCGCTTGTAATCTTCGTGTAGGAGGAGAGCGTCCATTTCTAAGGCGTTGTGATCGCTGCTTATCCAGATTTAATGCAGAGCTCGGGGTAATGCTTATGGATTGATATGCGTCCCTTGTTTTAATAGAACAATATTAGCTGGTTAGAAATATGAATAACTTTAATATCTTTCTTTCTTTTTTAAAATGTAAATGGTAAAAAAAAATTACGCAAAAACGTAGCAATGCTAATCTGTATGTCTGAAAACAACTCAGCGATTCGAAAACTGCCATGTTGCCAGGTCTTTGTTCCTCAGTTTAAACTCCATTGTAGCCTTTTGGTGTTCTTGACATCCCGCTGATAGACCTGGAAATGGTGTGTGTGTGTGTTTGTTTTATTTCAGAGCTTAGCTTTACTGAGTGTAAGTAGGAGGCCACATCTGAGCTGCTCCATTTACATCTGAGACACACACATAGACACACAAATGCGTGTGTATGCATATACACAAACACACACATACAGAGCGCTTAGCAGGATTAAAAGCATCTCTTAAAATGCGTGAAAATGAAGGAAACCTTCCAGAAAGGTGATGAGGCTCTGCAGGTCCCCAAAGAGAAAATGATGAGGGAGGAGACAGAAGCGAGCGAGAGAGAGAGAGAGAGAGAGAGAGAGGTGTGTGTTGCTGGAGGGAAAGTGTGTGTCTGAGGTGTTCATGTGCATGTCTGATAAACTGTTAGTTTTCTCGCAGGTGACACGAGGTAGAAAAATAAAACAAGGAACCCGACAACGCAGACAACAGCAAATGCAGATGTTCCACATCAGTGAGACTTTTGATTAGGGCTAAATAAACCATGCTAAAGTAGCGTGAAAACAAAACAACAAAGCAAAACAAGAACATCTGTGACAGTCCTCGTTCTTAGAAAGTGAAAACTCTGAAAGGTTCAGCTTGTTTTTTTTTGTTTTTTTTTCTTTTCTGAAATGTGTAATGGTGCTCTGTAGAACACATGAGAAGGAAATGTAGAAGAGCAGGACTTAATTCATGCACTTCAAGTTAAGGGTTTTAAGGTTACAAATTCTGACCACAAACCCCACCCATAACCCAGACCAAAACACAAACCCCACCCATAACCTTAACCAAAACACAAACCCCACCCATAACCTTAACCAAAACACAAACCCCACCCATAACCCAGACCAAAACACAAACCCCACCCACAACCTTAACCAAAACACAAACCCCACCCATAACCTTAACCAAAACACAAACCCCACCCATGACCCAGACCAAAACACAAACCCCACCCATGACCCAGACCAAAACACAAACCCCACCCATAACCTTAACCAAAACACAAACCCCACCCATGACCCAGACCAAAACACAAACCCCACCCATAACCTTAACCAAAACACAAACCCCACCCATAACCTTAACCAAAACACAAACCCCACCCATAACCTTAACCAAAACACAAACCCCACCCATAACCCAGACCAAAACACAAACCCCACCCACAACCTTAACCAAAACACAAACCCCACCCATAACCCAGACCAAAACACAAACCCCACCCATGACCCAGACCAAAACACAAACCCCACCCATAACCTTAACCAAAACACAAACCCACCCATGACCCAGACCAAAACACAAACCCCACCCATAACCTTAACCAAAACACAAACCCCACCCATAACCTTAACCAAAACACAAACCCCACCCATAACCTTAACCAAAACACAAACCCCACCCATAACCCAGACCAAAACACAAACCCCACCCATAACCTTAACCAAAACACAAACCCCACCCATAACCCAGACCAAAACACAAACCCCACCCATGACCCAGACCAAAACACAAACCCCACCCATAACCTTAACCAAAACACAAACCCCACCCATAACCTTAACCAAAACACAAACCCCACCCATGACCCAGACCAAAACACAAACCCCACCCATGACCCAGACCAAAACACAAACCCCACCCATAACCTTAACCAAAACACAAACCCCACCCATAACCCAGACCAAAACACAAACCCCACCCATAACCCAGACCAAAACACAAACCCCACCCATAACCTTAACCAAAACACAAACCCCACCCATAACCTTAACCAAAACACAAACCCCACCCATAACCTTAACCAAAACACAAACCCCACCCATAACCCAGACCAAAACACAAACCCCACCCATAACCTTAACCAAAACACAAACCCCACCCATAACCCAGACCAAAACACAAACCCCACCCATAACCTTAACCAAAACACAAACCCCACCCATAACCTTAACCAAAACACAAACCCCACCCATAACCCAGACCAAAACACAAACCCCACCCATGACCCAGACCAAAACACAAACCCCACCCATGACCCAGACCAAAACACAAACCCCACCCATGACCCAGACCAAAACACAAACCCCACCCATAACCCAGACCAAAACACAAACCCCACCCATAACCTTAACCAAAACACAAACCCCACCCATAACCTTAACCAAAACACAAACCCCACCCATAACCTTAACCAAAACACAAACCCCACCCATAACCTTAACCAAAACACAAACCCTACCCATTATCTCGACCAAAACACAAACCCCACCTATGACCCAGACCAAAACACAAACCCCACCCATAACCCAGACCAAAACACAAACCCCACCCATGACCCAGAAAAAAAACACAAACCCCACCCATGACCCAGAAAAAAAACACAAACCCCACCCATGACCCAGAAAAAAAACACAAACCCCACCCATTATCTCGACCAAAACACAAACCCCACCCATGACCCAGACCAAAACACAAACCCCACCCATGACCCAGACCAAAACAGAAACTTAGACCTAATCCTGAACCCCACCCCTAACCCTGAGCAGAATCTGAACCCCTCCCCTAACCAGGGAGGATTTTCCTTTACATCTTTATTCTAACATTTAAATTCTACCTCACACCTATAATTTCATTGTTACTGATTTTACTGATTAAATCATCACTCTCAGCCATACAAATTTAAAGCACTCATTTATTCTTGAACATTTAGTATTGATTAAGTCACGTTAATTTCATATTTTAATAACTGGTACAGAAACAGAACCTTATTGTCCTTTATTTTCCAAAGGAAACCAACCATAAAGTAAAGTACACAAACAGCTTTAAATGGTTTGACTGGCGAGGTCTGTATGTATATAAATGTGTGGTGTGCATTGTGGCAGGTGGAGTTTGAATGGCTGAGGCAGTATTGGTTCCAGGGCCGGCGTTACGCTCGCTTCTGCAGCTGGTGGAGTAAACCGATGGAGCGTCTGGAGACTGACTGGAAGCAGATGGAGAGGATGGTAAGATACCAACATGTGGATTAACATCATCATATCAGATTTTAGGAACATACTGGAGAAATGTTTGTGCTTGTGAAAATGTACAGTAAATGGGAATTTCTTACCTGGAGGCAGTAATGCATCATTTAAATATATTTGAAGAACATAATAAGATAAGAATTATTGGGCCATCCATCCATCCATCCATCCATCCGTCCATCCATCCATCCTTAAATAATTAAATGGTTTAATTCATGGATGTGGCAGGACTTTGACATTTATGGCACTTGGCAGATGCCTTTATTCAGAATGACTGATTTTATCTCATTACACACCTGAGCAGTCGAGGGTTAAGGGCCTTGCTCAGGGGCCCAACAGTCTCAGCTTGGTCGTGTTGGAGTTTAAACCTGGGGCCGTCGAATTACTAGTCCAACATGTTAACTACTGAGCTAAGCCTGCCAAATATTGATTGGTGTGGAGCAATTTCATTGCATAAAAAAACAAAAGAAATTATTATCTTGATTCATCATGAAAATGTTGAATTTCACTTTTGTCTCAATACTTTTGGCCCCCCACTGTGTATAACTACATTGTATTGATGGTTAATTTAGTCTCATTTAACAAAACGGATTTCCTCTCCGTGTTCTTCATTTTTCAACTAATATATCATTTCATATATAATATTAATACTATCCTACTGAAACTCATAGACATGTATTAAGGTACAGTAGTTTGAATTGACCTGAGGAAGAGCAGAACAGCTGGGCGTACTGTTATATGTATACACTTGAAATGTATCACGTAAGAAAATCGTCTTAGACAGAATCTTTGTTGAAACCGTCTGAGTAGAGCTTAAGTCTGGAGTTTATGTCTGAGGTCTAAATACCGTTCTGCGCAATTTTGGTATTAAACCCCTCTCTGCCCACACAAGACTCAAGTCGTAACTGAAAGCGCCCCAAAACACACATAAGATCTGATTATTCCCACCGCTTGAAGCAGTCTTGGGTTCACAATGTGGATGTTACACCAAATGGACCTAATTAGCTTCGGTAATATCATACAGATATCAATATTAGAGACAATTCGAACCATCTCAGCACTGAAATGCTACTGTTGTGCCCGGCAGGCGTCTTTATAGCGTTATGCTCAAGGAACAAATTGCTACAGACATTTAATATTAAAGGAAACTGGCTTTAACTTCACTGGGTACGGCTTCGAGTCATAAAGTGAGTGGGAACAAACTGCAGCACTGTGATTGCGATTAAATTGAAGATGGTGTTGAGTCAGCTGGTGCCGTGATGTTGACACACGTACCGAAAGCTCTAGTCTTTATTACTGTCCTGCCCTGTACACGATCATATCGGGAATTTATCGGCGAGATTTCTCTGCCTTACGTTTTTTTTTTTTTTTTTTTACGCATTGTAAAGTGTAGGTCCGGGACGTGGATTTAAATAAGTGAATTTTATTATTATTGGATTCACATGTCCTATAGAGGAAAGCTCAGCGGGTGAGCAGCACTGATCTAGGGTTCTTTGAGAACGCATGTTTGATCCATATGTGTGATCTGGGAAACAATGCCATGTGAAGTTTAAACTAAAAACAATACTCGTGATTCTTTGTTCGGCTTTCCGTGCACGAAGTTGGTCTGTCGCTGCGTCGTGGTCAGGAACGTGCACTCTGCTTTTGTACATTTAAAACACTTTGCTTTCACACTTCAATATGGATCATAAAAACCACTTCGTACCGGCAGTTAATCTGATTAAGTAGCGCCGCAGTTCAAATGATGACAGTGTGTTTTGTTACTTCAATTGACACAATCAAGCCGATTCGACATCCTGAATTATAAACCCTCAATTAGATGTCGTGTCATTTGTCATTTTTCTTGCGCAGTAATTTAATGCACCGTTTTGGAATATTGCTCTGTCAGATGAATTCTCTCATTGCTAATGAGTTATACAGTATTAAAAGCTAAATAAAGCTGGTATTGCCAAAGAGTGTAAGTAGCTACATATAAAAACAAGAAAAAAAGGTCTATGATATTTATTCCCTAAAATAAATACAGGTTATGTATGTATCTATGTATTCAATACAATATTATTTATAGTTAATTATATAAACCCCAAGATGCTCTCAGTCCCAGGTAAAAGAAATTATATAGGTTTTTATTATTGATTACATATTTAAGTATTAATTAAAAAAAATATATTATTGTTTATAACATTGTCTAGCAACCAAAAAAGACTTTTTACATTCTTTTTTAAAATTTGGTTTCAAAATCTTTAAAAATGTCTTTATTTCACAGAAATATATAAAATAAAAATATATAAAAAATAAAGAACTTCATACATACAAATGCTGATCGTGAATATTAAGTGTAAGGCTTAATGGGTGTCTGAAGTCCTGAACTGTTCTTAGATCAGTGTTGAAGTATGGTTTAATGTGTTTGTGTTTATTATATTCTGTGACCTATTAGTACTTTCAGCTGTGCCTTTCTAATCGGATTGTTACTATACCTTGATTTAGGTAATAAAATAAAACAATAAAAAAAAATAAAAAGGAAAGGAAAGGAAATACACACACACACACACACACACACACACACATATATATATAAAACAATAATGTTTTAAACGTGTCACTAGCATGAGACGACCAGCCACTTGTAAACCTGTTCAGCTGCTTTTCAACGCAAATATCTAATCAGCCTAATACTACAAAGAAACTACTGATCTAATGGGATTTTCACATCCAACCATCTCTAGTGTTTAAGGAGAATGGTCTAAAAAAGAGAAAATATCCAGTGAGGGCAAGGGTGAAAATGCCTTGTTGCTGGTTCGAGTTCATAGAAATGCAACAGTAACTGCAGGAGCATCTCGGTACAACTGAAGAACATCTCTGAACGCACAACATGTCGAACCTTGAAGCAGATGTGCTACAGCAGCAGACCAGGTGCCACTACGGCCAGCTAAGAACAGGAAGCTGAGGCTACAGTGTGCAAGCGCCCACCAAAAACCACACAATTTAAAGGTAAAAAATGTTGGCTTGATTTTCTTCATTTGATGAAATTTTGGATCCATCCAGCGGTCCAGGTTGGTGGTGGTGGTGGTCATGTAATGGTGTTGGGGAGATTTTCTTGGTACTCTTTAGGCCATTGAGTACCAATTCAACTCGCTGGCCATGTCCATCCCTTAATGACCACAGGGTAACGTACCATGGTACAAAGCTGAAATCATCTGGTTCATCAACTTGTTTCTTGAACATGACAATGAGTTCACCATATTCCAACATCCTCCTCAACAGTCATCAGATCTCAATCCAGTAGAGCGGCTTTGGTATGTGGTGGAACTGGAGATTCACATCACAACAAATCTGCAGTGACTGCGTGATGCTGTCATGACAATAAGGACCTAAATCTTGAGGAAATGTTTCCAGCACCATGTTGAGTACACGCCATGAAGAATTAATTCAGTTCTGAAGAATCTAACACAAGTTGTACCTAATGAAGTGGCCAGGATAAGGTCCTGGACTGTACTTACTGTAGATAAGCATTACATTGCATAAAAAAAAACTTTTATAAAGGAAAAAACTGGTTTGATTTAATTTTCCACACAGCTTTTAATAGTTCCAGTGAATAAACCCAATTAGTCTTTAATTACAGGATTGCTTTTTCTTTGCACTAATTAAAAAAATACATGTATTTTGTTCTATAGCTTAGTGTGGGAAACATGAATGATTTATGCATGTTGATTATTTTAATCCTTAATGTCTACTAAGTATAAAAGTACTAATCTGATGTCCTGGTAAAAAAAAAAAAAAACGTATTATTATTATTATTATTATTAGTAGTAGTAGTAGTAGTATAATAATAAATATTATTATTATTATTATTATTATTATTATTATTTATTTTTCTATTATTATTATTAGTAGTAGTAGTATAATTATTATTATTATTTATTTTCTATTATTATTATTATTATTATTTCTAATTCTGTTCTTGGTAATAAATTACATTAAAGACACCTTTAAGGAAAGTTAATTAAGTACAGTAATAATTAGTGCGTCTAGACAGATACTTGCATTCGTCAATAAATATATCTTATTCAGGAAATGCACATAGATGATCTTGCATTCATTCATTCATTTATTCATTCCTTCATTAATTCATCTCCGCTAAGCGCTTTACCCTTATTAGAGTCATCGTGGATCCACAGTCTCTCTCAGGAGCACCGGAATACATTTGTTATGGCTGGACCTTCCTGCGGGCGGCATGGTGGTTTACCCGTTAGCACTGTCGCCTCGCACCTCCAGGGTCCAGGTTCGATTCCCGCCCAGTGCTTGGTGGGTTTCCTCCTTGTACTCTGGTTTCCTCCCACAGACCAAAGACGTGCAGATTAGGCTAATTTACGTTCCCAAAATTGCACATACACACCTTCACACACACATTCACACTCATATTCGCGACTAGGGGTCACGTTTAGAGTCACGTTTATTGATGTTTTTGGAAGGTGGGAAGAAAACAATGATCCAGGAAGAAGTCCACAAGGACACGAGAAGAGCATCACGTCATGAAACTCCACCCAGACAGTAACCCGAGCCCAGGGTTGAACCCGGAGTCACGCTACCGGCCCCTGAATGTCCAGAAATAAAAAGCACATAGAAGGTTTAAAGGTAGCACAGATGATGATGATGATGATGCAGAAATACCTTTGATGTACGAGTTTGAATGTGAATGACTAATTGTTATTGTACAGTATAGCGTAAAGAATGACACTAGAGTCGCTCTTCTTAGTGTTTTACTGAAGGTTTCACATAAATAATGTCATGTTTTATTCAGGAAAGAATTTCAAATGAGTTTCTCCAGGTGGTTTGGGAGGAAATCCGGTCCAGCTCTGGGGTTTTGTTTCTGCTGGAAGTCTTTATGGTGGTGAGATTAGAGTCAGTAGGGGGCACTGTTGCATCACCACAGTGTTCAGATGGACTGCATTGCATCTCTCTCTCTCTCTCTCTCTCTCTCTCTCTCTCTCTCTCTCTTTCTCTTTGAGCAGTAATCACATCTAATGTGCTGCTGGGGCTAAGGAGAGGCACCCGGGCCAGCCTTGCACTACACCACACACTGTGTGTGTGTGTGTGTGTATACGTGTGCGTTTGTAGAATATAGAGGTGAGACAGACTGAGATGCAAAGAAAAGTGCTGCTGTGAGCAGCTCGTTTTCACTTGGTCTAGAAATGCAGGTTAAGAGCTGCTGCTATCCTCTGGACACACACACACACACACACACACACATACACACTTATGTATGGAGGAATCTCATCTGATGCTTCCTCTAAACACACACGTGAATCTAGTAGTCATTTCCCATAGACCGTTTCCTCCGTGTGTAGCGTGAGCAAGTGATAGACTCTATTCTATTATATGATATGATATTATAAATTCATAATCTGGTTTATTTTTAGTTATTTTATTTTATAGTTTAATTATTATTTGTATTATTTTGCATGCTTTTCAGGGTTTTGCATCAGCGTTTCAGTGTTTGCAGCTGAAATAGTGAAACTTTCAGTCCTAAGTTGCAACAGGGTTCGGTTGAGATAGAATAGATTTTTTAAAAAACTAATTCTTCTTCTTTTTATAAGTTTTATTATAATTATGACTTATATTAATAATGTTATATTATTGTTTTTTTCTTTTTGCATGGAATTAAAAGATACACGTATTTACTGCATGTCATTACTGCTCTTTCTTTCTTTTTTTGTTTCTTTCTTTCTTGATCAACTACATTTACACTTGTTATTGATTAATTAAAAACATCTCCACCAGTGGCATTTTTTTTTTATCCATAGTACTTGTTTAAAAGACGCACCTACTAATAATAATAAACTTCCGTAAGGGTTGACATCAGATGCGATAGTGAGAATTTATTCATCTCTAATAGACACTGATGACATTTTATTGGTGTGTTTTTTTTTTTTTTTTTGTTTTTTTTTTAAAGGGGCCCCTGTTTTTTTTTTTTTTTTTTTTTTACATTTTTTTAAAATATATATATTTCCGTCAGATCCGGAGCACAGACAGACAGATAGGAGGGTCAGTTCAGCTTTGTATTTTAAAAGTGAAGGGTGTCAGTGGTTACCCGTATTCCTGATAGTTTATTAGAAGGCTTTCTTTCCCGTGGGCTTTTCTCGCTTTTCTTTCTCTCCGTCTTGTCTCTCGCGCCCACTCGCTCCCTCGCTCTTCAATCTGTTGTGATGCAAATTCTCGACCCGTCTATTTGAATGACATCCTGATAAAGCGGATCTCTCTCTCTCTCTCTCTCTCTCTCTCTCTCTCTCTCTGCTTTGATGTCCTGCTTTATATATATATATATATGAGTGATATATGGTATATACTGTATATAAAAAAAGGATGAAGAAAGAAATAAGCAGAACTGCAGGTGAAAAGGCAATTTGAAACAGAGACATAAGGTCCAAGAAAAGATGTTCAGTTGTGTTCTGAGCAGCGCAGCCGAAAGACCTGGAGATGCTAGATAGCCTCAGGTACCTCACACTCTGTACGTGTGTGTGTGTATGTGTGTGTGTATATATATATATAAAGGACATCGGCAGCAGTTTCGCAGGGACACCTCGTCCCATCCCGAGCGGGTCCTCGGTGGGCGTCGATTCTCCCCGAGGACCCGCTATCATCCCTATCGTACATCACTGACATTTATTTAAAGCTCCAACAATGCGAACCTCTTCCCCTGCTTGACAGCCGCAGATAGTCCGCCTTATGCAGAATATTTTAAATACCGGCGTGGCATTTTTTATCTTCCCCTTTCTTCTGTGGGGTCCTGAAAGGAGGAGAGACAAGACAGACAGGCCTTCCTGCCTTTCTTTCTCTCTCTCTGTGTGTGTGTGTGTGTGTGTGTGTGTTATGCTGATGAGACCGCTGGCAGACTGTTTTAGCTACGTTAAGCTACACGATTTAGGATGAATTTCAGCTTTTCGTTCCCACTGATCACCGTTTAAACCTGCACTAGGACCAGTTTCTCTCTCCAGCTGCCTTTACTGCGTTCTGCTGACGTTTATTTTATTTTCAGATAAAAATCAGCTGAAGTCTAAATACATTTGCCGGCACAGTTATTAGTATTTTAATTTATGATATCTGTGATTTGGGTTAATTGGAAATAGATTACGCAAGGTCAAGTGGAATATTATAAAGCTTAGGTTAAAGATATCGAGAATGATTATTTTAATATTGAAGATTATTGAAGATAATAAACAATTCAGACTCATGGCGTGGTAAGACATGAGCTTTATTAATTAAAATGATTTTAGTAGTGTCCGTTTGTTAATTATTATTTTTTTCATTTTTTTGTTTTTATCTTGTTGGTTTGTTTATTTATCCATCCCTTTATCTATTTGTCCATTTATTTGTATTTAATTTTTTGTCTTAGTTTAAATAATAATAAATAAAAACAAAATGAAATGTTTTACGTTTTAACTTACTTTATATCTTATTAATTTATTGGTATTTATTTATAAAAAATTTTAACCATTTTCATATGTGGACTGCTTTAGAAACACCTTTATTATTATTATTATTATTATTATGTTATTATTTGTTTTTTTTATAAGAAATTTCAAATTGTTTAAATTCGTTTGTAACTTTAGCCGGTGTTAAATAGTTTTGGGGGAGGGGGTGATCGAAATAATGATTTTATCACTATAAGTAAAATAATATGAAAATAATAATAATAATAATAATAATAATAATTATAATAATAATAAAGACAATATTTTGGAATAAATATAAAACGTGGAATAATGGAGTGATGGTTTCTTTTCAGTGGAGGCTGTATTCTCAGAGTAGAGTGTGACATTGCAGGGATTTTCCCCACTATTTGTTTGTTTGTTTGTTTATTTATTTATCTATCATATAGTGAAGCAAAATCAAGCACTAAATGTTCCATCTAAGCATGCTGATTAGTTACATTCTGTGGCGCTTCAGTGGAGTTAATCGAATCTTGACGCACACACGTGTGTGTGTGTGTGTGTGTGTGTGTGATTGGACAGTAACTGGACAGTCTTTTAGCAGAGAGAAGACAATCCAGGAGGTCGCCATCGATACCTGATTAGGTTATTGACCTACCTGTGCGACTGTGTGTGAGTGTGTGTGTGTGTGTGTGTGTGTGCATGTGTGCGTGGGTGTATGAGGTGGAGGCCAGCAGACAGAGAAGCAGAGCGAGAGACAGGGGGAGAAACGGGGAGAGAAGGAGGGAGAGGGTCAATGTAAATGTTATTGCAGTGTGAGCTCATTTGATCAAAGCCTCTGAAAGGTTAAGTGAATCCAATCTGGTTTAGTGTGTCTGAGAGGAGGCAGTGTGTGTGTGTGTGTGTGTGTGTGTGTGTGTTTGCTCTCTCGCTCATGGGGGGTGGGAGCGAGGTGAACAGAGAAGGGATTATCATATTGCCAATGAAATAGCGGCTGTGGTGTGGAGCGCCTCTCTCCCTCTCTAATGCATTTAGACAGCAATTGGCCTTAATAACCTTTATTGACTTCAGCGGGTCAGAGCCAAGGATCTAATTATTAAAGTGTATCAATTTCATCGGAGTTTAGTGCTCCGGCGTTCATATAATTATTTTAAGGTCGACCGAGGCAATTAATCTCCATTCACTTATTTGATGGCTTTGTAAAACATTAGCAATGTTGCGTTTCTGTAGCGCTTATTCATCACAAAAAAGATTTTTCTTTTCTTGTTGTTGTTGTTGTTGTTGTTGTTGTTTAATATACAGCTTTTATCTGCACACGGTGTAGAGGGTTTCTTTCATTTCTGCAGTTTGTGGAACGTAGTGTGTGTTTTAATACAAGTCACACACAACCGTATACCAACTCGATATATAGTAGAACAGTTTTTATTTTTTTGCTTAAAAGTGTTTTGGGTGTTTTAATGCTCTTTTCTTAAATAAAAAAAAAAATCCTCCCTTGATTTTATCCTTCCTATCTTCTTTCCTTTTTTTCTTTTTTTAAATGCACTAATTTTTATTCTTACTTTTTTCCTTTACTGTATGCAGACTGGAAGTAAGAGTCCTTCCTTCATTCTTTACTTCCTGCCTTTCTTTTTTTAATTTATTCATTTAGTCCTTCCGTCATTTTTAAATGTATAAATTTAGTCCATCCTTCCTGCCTACCTTCTTTCCTTTCTTTCTTTCTTTCTTTCTTTCCTTCCTGCTTTCAGCTTTCCAGTTATCCATTTATAATCAATTAATTCAGTCCTTCCTTCCTTCTTGTTTTTGTTTTTATCAGTCCATCATCCATAACTCCTTCTTTACTTCCTTCTTTCCTTCCTTCCTTCCTTCCTTCCTTCCTGTATTTCCTGTTTCCATCTATCCAACCATCCATTTATAATCCATTAACTCAGCCCGTTCTTCCTTATTTCCTTCCTCCTCATCCCCGTCTGTCCATCCCAAAATATATAGAGAGAAAGATAGATAGATACTGTATAC
>NC_071102.1:5322500-5327500 GCF_024256425.1 Clarias gariepinus
CAACCAGTCAGCCAACCTACCAAACCAGCAACCTAACCAACCAGACATGAACTCTACCAACCACCCAACCAAATACCCAACCATTAATCCACCCCCCAAAAAAAATTATAATATCAAGTGTCATACCAATCTATCACACAATAACCACTCACACAAACAGCCAACTAAACACCAAATATATGTACCAACAAACTAAATACTAACCATATCTCACCCTTCTAAACACACAAATCCCAAATATGATCTTCATCTTCTATACCACCTGTCCAGTACAGGTGGGTTCAACCCATCCAAGGCACCCAGACATACACACACACACACACACACACACACACTCACTATGGGCAATGCCAGTTAATCTGCAAGTCTTTGGACTGTGCGAGGAGCCCGAGACAGGGACCAGAGGTGGGAATTGAACCCTCAACCCAGGAGGTGCGAGGCCGCAGTGCTAACCAGTATGCCACCGTGCCGCCAAAAATATGATACATTTTTTAAAAATAATTTCAAGCTTGTTGGTATTTATTAATTTCCTGTACCAGGCAAGGATTTACTCCTAAAACATTTGCCTAAATTTAACTCCATATTGTGTTTTTTTTGTCCATAAATACAGAAAAACCGTGACTATATTTTGTCTGTATAATTTAAGATCATACTGAGATCATGTATTTATATTTGTATATACTTATCCTGATTCAGGCAGGAATTTAATATAGACTAAGGTTGTGTTCCAGCGGTCTGGCTCGCAGGGCTAATTTGGTCTGACCAGGGAAGTACAGCGGTTCTCCTGGGCCAGAACGCCTGCAGCAAAAGACAAACAGTGTGCTGGTAAACAGGCTGAGAAATCCAAGCCAACAAGCCGACCACAGACTAAATAAAAAATTGAGAAGTCTGTATAGTAGGTTTGGGAGATTGTGTGACACATAGAATAGTCTCCATCACACTCAGGTTATTTGTATCTGACTGTAATTGTGCTGCACCGTCCATGGTGCTACAGTACATCCACAGGCAACTTTGCATCATGGAAAGCATGAGGATCTTAGTGCTCTAGAGGATCTTTAACATTTTGATCCAAGTCTCACCTTTAGACACAACTACTTTAAGGGAATAAGGACTTTTTTTTTTTTTTTTATAACTGAAACATTCAATATAATTGAGTTTTGAAGATTTTTCTGCCGGTAAAATTCTGTTTAGTCTGACACAGTTTAGTGTTATCAGATCTCTTAAATCAGAAGATTTGGTTTGAGATTCCCTCAGGAATCGCGGTTAAGCCGAACAACTTGAGAACTTTTGTTTTGCATCGCTTTGCATGAAGCACAAAATCAAAAGTGATTAATTGGAAAATGGAGTGCTTTAATCTGGATTGGAAACGCCTTCCTGCGAGTCAGAGCCGCGCGGGCTTTGCTAACACGCGTGACCTCCTGATGTTTGATAATCGTTCCTGCCGCGGTGATCGCCCAAGAAGACGCCAAGCGCATGACGGCAACAAAGGCAACGCTAGGAAGCACTCCTAACAACGCGAACACGGTCTCCGGCCTCCTCAGCTCTTTGGCCTCACGGTGGCGAGGTTTGAGCTTATCCGCTTGGAGCCAGGTTTAATTTTCCTTTGAGCAGCGGGCCAACACTAACTGTATTCAATCACGGCTGTTTTTCCCCGAATATCACTTTGCAGCCACCGTAGAAGAAACTCTAATGTAATGAAAATACCTGAGGGTTTGGATAACCGACGACTTCTTTACAGGGTTAAGCGTTACTTCAGGCAACGTAAACGAAGCTGGACTGCAGAACACGAAAGAAGGGGAACATTTTTGGCCTCCGTCCTGCAACCAAAGAGCTTTCGCTGGCAAGAAAGGGAGTTAGATCCTTATCTATGGATTCAATTCATCATCCAGATCCAGGAAGAGATGGAAATGTTGTATGTGTGTGCGCGTGTGTGTATGTGTGTGTGTGTGTGTGTTGAAGTGAGACACACATTCCTTGTCAGAAAGTCTCATAGAGAACGTATGCCGAATTTGAGAAGCTTTGGCTCCAATGATAAACGGTTTAGCCGTTTAAACCTCTTGAACTTGAAATCTCTCGTCTTGTATTTTCCCTTCCACGATCGGTTAGTTTTTGCTTATTCCTGCCGCCATTTTTTTTCCCAGGGAGAAAAAGAAAAAAAAAATCAAACAAGAAGACAACAGCGATTTTAGCTTCTGCCTCATTTAGCGAGAGCGAAAAGCGCATGAACAGCTGTCGAAAACATGGAGGGGCCTTAACCCGATCCGCACAATGCTTTCAAACGCTCGCCTCTATTGTCGCGGCCCTTCTTTCCTCTTCAAACGCGGTGCTGTGATGTTGCAGACACATTTTTCTAATGTTTTACACTTCATATAATCCCTTCTGTGGCACGTTGGTGTTGGGGGGCGTGCGGGGATTGATGGCTCTCAGAGTGCTCATGAGGTCAATTTGGCTGAAAGGGCAAGCACTCAATCACTGTGTATGTGTTGGGGGGGGGGGGGCGGGGGGGTCAGAGGACACACTCTCGAATACACACACACACACTCGCGCAAAACAAGCCGATTTTAAATGCACTTCTCCTCATTATCGAACCCGTTCCTGTAAACCAGCCGTATGTACTCAAAGTGTTATTGACATCTTAATGGGGTTTATAATCGTGAGCGTCATTCTACCTTCATTCCACCCCAAAAGCACACGCAATTACACAGTATCATGCTACCGCAGCCTGAAAAGATGTCTCCGAGATTTCCTGTATTTATTGTAGGATTTCCAATGGCTCTAGTCTTGCTTAGACACTCACACACCTACGCACTCACACACAGGTCTGATCTCGCTGGGAGCACTTCTGGCACCAGCGAGTCACTTCCTGAACATGATGGAGTAGGAGCGATCTGCGAGACGTCTGTCTAATGCCAATGTCTGTTCACCGCTCCTGGGATCACGGTGTCACTGCAGCAGTACAGATCCCTTCTTTTCTTTTTCTTTTTTTCTTTCATTGAAGAAAGATTCATAGGTCTGAGTCTGGCTCAGATCAGAACGGTTCTGCATTTTGTCATCGATTGACGCTGAAAAGAGGAACGCTGTCGGGAGTTTGTTTAATGGAGTAGAAATGAAGGGGGGAAATAAAACAGGAGGCTGGACTTAAAGTAGCCTTTGAGAAGGGAATCCCATGACAGACGTGGTTTTATGAAGAAATGCAGAATTTGTTGACGTTATTACGATTAATTTGACACGGCGGCGTAGTGGTTAGTCCTGTCGTCTCGCACCTCCAGGGTTGGGGGTTTGAATCTCGTCTCCGGTCTGTGTACAGTACATGGATGTTCTTGTTCCCCGTGCTTGGTGGGATTCCTCCAGGCGCTCCAGTTTCCTCCTACAGTCCTAAGACATGCGGTGTTGATTGACTGATTGGCGTTTCCAAATTATCTCCAGTGTGTGTGTGTGTGCGCTTGTGTACGCCATTCAGGGTGTACTCCTGCCTTGTGTCCTAAGTTCCCAGGGATAGACTCCAGACCCTGCGTGTCCCTACACAGCATAAGTGGTATAGATAATGGATGGATGGATGTTCACTTCTGTTTAGGCTAGAATAGACCCATCTTTAAGCATGCTTAGGACATTTCTGATTTTCAAAGAAGCAGAGAGGATTGTTGGTCAGTCTGAGGGTGGGCTGTCCCAAAGACGAATGGCTAGGAGTCTTGAAATACCAATTTCAAGACCAATACCATTCCTGACTGATTTAAAGGTGAAAGGAATAGTTCTGGCTTTTTCATATCTGTCTTATATCAAACTTGAGGCGTATATCAGTACATTGCAGTAGGTATTGCTCACAGGTTTACTTTGAACTTTGTCACCAGGAATGCAACCACAATGCAAGTAATCGGGGCCAAATTTCACAACCCACGTTTCATGTAAAAAAAATGCATTCCAAAGTTCATCATATAAATTCCACCAAGTTGAATCCAGTTGGGAATTTTCCCTGGAACTACCTACAGTAGTTCATTGGCTGGCCGGAACCGTACAGCTAGTTCTGGTCTAATATTTTAATTTTTACTAAATACAGTAACTTTGAAAGATAGTTAACTACAGTAACTTCATCATCTCAGTTTAGCTCAGTTGTCCTGCAGAACCTTTATATAAGTTGATTAAAAAAAAATCGGAACACTACAAAAAATGACATCATACATACATGTCTTAAAATATGTTCACAACAAACAAAATCTAAGATTTTTAAGCTTATTTCTAGTCAAATGGTTTGCAAGTGAAGACTGGCTTGTTCGATCATTTAATAAATTCCTAAAAACTAGCAGAAAAAAAAAAAAGTGTTAATAGAAAATTTGTTCTTTTTCAGCTTGCAATTTTCGTAACATTGACTAGAAATAAGTTTAATAATCCTATTTAAAAAACAAACAAACAGATGAATAGTTTGGTTTAGATTGAAGAATATTTCACTTGCTAAGATGTCCTAAGGGCTAAACTATCCCTTTAATCATGGACACGAGTCACGACCTGGTGGACCATCCGTGATGTTCGAAGATCTGTACAAGTCTTGTGTACTAGGCTTGTTGTCATGCTTAAAGCCACCATAGAAAAGTAAAATAATAAAAAATAATAAAACAAAAAATGTATTCATTAATAGTGCATGCATGTGTGTGTATTACAAAGTTATAAGGTGACTTAAGGTTAATGGTGACACCTTTTTTCCTTCCCTATAAAATAAACAGTCCCACCCAGACTTCTAATGATTTACTGTACAGATGAGACTGCAAATCTGTTGATATAAAGGATTATAAGATGATTTGCATACAGTAAATTATTCCTTAAATGCTTTTTTTTTTTTTATTACAAGACAAAACACTGGAGTTTCTTTCTGAGATCATGTGTGTGTCTGTGCACGTGTGTGATTCCAATCCCGTGCCTACAATCTGACTTTTTGTACAAATATACACCTCCACCCCCCAGAGCCTCCTGTCCTCTCGGTCACCCCTCTGATGGCGTGGACCAGCCGA
>NC_071102.1:5332500-5377500 GCF_024256425.1 Clarias gariepinus
TAACTAATTACATTACAAAATTACTGTCATTCAAAAGTAATCCGTTACATTACAGCGTTGGTTTCTGATAAGAGTTACTAGTTCGAGTACTTTTCCATGGCAGAAAATAAAAACTCCTTTGTGATTCCTCGGGCGTGTTGTTTTAGTCAAGACCTTTATAATTATTCTACCATCATCACTCAGCCAAATTTGGCCCATAATCTGTTAACTACTAATACCCCTATCTCACCTACGCGGTTTCACGTGGCGGCCGTAAGTACGCTTCATCACGATTCACCGCGAGTTTTGGCGCCGTGATTAGGTCTCCATCTTTCTTTCTTTCTTTCTTTGGAAAAAATATTAGAAAAGAAAACAGGGATATTTCGAGCTTAAAAATTGGAATAGTTTATTTTTATGTTATATTAGGAAATTATAGATACATTTGATTAGATTTAGGATATGTCGACTGGCTAAGAAGTTATTTTTTGCAGTGTGTTTTCTTTCCCCACCCTATATCCTGTGTTTCTGAGAAAAATCTCCAGATCCACTGCAGTTATGATCAGATCATGAAAGGCTTCCTGAAGATGAATGGTTGAAGTACTTAAAGGAGGGTTTGGAAACATTCACTCCAATCTGGCAACCCTGTTTGCTACCAAATCAATTTCTCTAACACGTTACCAACGCCGATACTTCATGTTGTACAGATGTTAAATCAGAACACAAGTTTTACAAGCGTTTCGTTTCTCCTTTGTATTTATTTATTTATATATTTTTGGCGGATTCGCAGCGTGCTCACGGCGACCACGCTCCACTCAACCCCCTTACTACATCTTTAATCATTAACTCTCGGTCACACGTCCTTTATTAAACCCCTTGCTTCACTGATTCATGCTGCTTATTTTCCCAGTGAAAGCTCTAATTGTTTTAGGAGTTTAGTATGCATAGGATTCAGCTCGTCTGATTACGGCCTGCTTTTGTGGCGCCGTGTAATAGCGTTAGAGTTCGGAGCGTTAGAGGCGGGATGATGGATTGCAGGTGGAGGATTCGTAAGTAAACACAGCACAGCTGATTGATTAAGCTTTTCCGAGTTTCTCGGTGAGGGTAGTTGCTGCTACTTTAACAGCGCTGTAAGTGGTGTGGAGGGTAGAGAGAGAGAGAGAGAGAGAGAGAGAGAGATTTATAAATGTGACCATAGGGGATGTTGTGTTGCTTTATAAGTACTCGGGTTGAACGATGACTTCACTTTCACCACCCTAGTGACCCATCTATTGTCTAAAACTCACTCACTAATGTTGCTCTCTGTGCTCCAATCTACTTTCTTGGACAAACACTCACGTATACATCTTCCCTTACTTAACTTTCTGACATTCTGCAGTTCTCAGGTTGCCATTTCAGGGCCTAGATATTTGGATTGATTCATATCGGTCTTGCGTTTTTTTTTCTTTTCCTTCCTCATGAGATGCAAACCTTTCGCTGCACTGTGCATCTACGGTTGTATGTTTGTGGTGGCCTGGGAAACACTACATGGCAAAACTGCAGTATGTGGACATCTGTCTCTTATGCAGTGTAGATCCCTACCTGGTCCAGCATGACAATGCCCCTGTGCACAAAGCCAGCTCCATGAAGACCATGGTGGGTTAAAGTTGGAGCATCAGAACTTGAGTGTCCTACTCTGAACTCAACCAAACGCAAAACCTTTGGGATGAACTGGAACTGAAAGCTCCTCACTCAACACTACCAGACCTCACTAATGCCCCTGTGTGGGGAATGAACCACAATCCCCATAGCCATGCTACAAAAAAAACAAAAAAAAAACGTGAAAAGTCTTCTCTGGTCTTCAGTCTTCCCAGATCATGTTGGGTATTGAAGCAGCGCGGTAAAAACAGACCATCTGTGTAATCCCGTCCAAAACTTAATAGCTAACTTTCACATTTAAGTCAGGCTTTAAACAAGTTGTTGAACTGCTGTGTGCCCTCAAGAAAAGTACAGAAGTCAAAAGTTTAATGTTAAAAAAAAGAAAATAAAAAAATAGCTGTAAGAATGTCAGATCCAGATTTTAGTTAATGAACGCTTTTATTTAGATTTTTTGAAGGAAAAAGGTTTGAGATTGAGCCTATTCCAGAGCCATGGGCGTGTCAGGGTACGAAGGGAAGCGCATAAAGCGATGCAACCATCATGCATAGTGTCCACTTTACAGTACAAGCCTCTGGATGGAGTTGATTTAAGGCATTTTCATATTAGGCACAACTGGTTTGTCATGCCTGGTGTTAAAATTGTTTTTTGCTCTCCGTACTCGGGTACAAAGGCATATTTACACTCTCCTAGACCGAAGGTGGCAGTAAGGACCTTCTTCGAAGAGAACATGGAGGTTAACCTTCACTTCAAGGTGTCCAGAGCGACACTCTCGTGTGCCTACTTCCAACTGTTTCAGCTATGGCTGTGTAGTTCGGAGGAAACGGGATAATGTGCACACAATGATTTTGGAGGAGACCGACTGCACTGATGATGTCGTGTCTAAAAGGCGATCTGCTTCCGTGCACAAATTCGATTGGCTTCTATAACCGATCCGATCCGTGCCTTCGAACCGGATACGATGTGCTGTGCCTGAGACGACCTCTTCAAGTGGACTCGGGAACGGTTCCCGAGCGCAGAACGACTGTGGTGTCGAGTGTTCTCTGGAACGATCTTACGGTCTTAGTGTGATGCCGTCCTCAGTTGGTCAGGTCTAGGCTCAGCAACGTTATGTCCAGTATGTTGTGTCCAGTAAAAATAACAGGAGAGACCGGAGGGGCAGAAAAGCAGACTGGATTTTAGGCAGGGGACACACCTAGGACACCTCTCAGACCTGTAGAGACATGATGTAGCTTTGGGCAAAGACTTTCTCAGCACCTTTTTTTTTTCCGCAACTAGACAACCATTCCGGCTTGTCACACCTTCATCCTGACATGTCTCTGCATGGCTTGACCTTTGTGTGACCTCCGGGGTTCAGGGTGCATCGGCACGGCTGGGAGGTGTGTGTGTATGTGTGTGTGTGTGTGTGTGTTGGTGGGTGGGGTGGTGAGCTAGTGCTCTGAACAGCTGTGCTGTTTGTAGGGACGGCGCTAACTGCTGTAGACTTTGTAAGGTCATTAGATGATAATAGAAATGATTACTGAATTACATGGGGGCTTTAGGAGAGGGGAGGGGAGCGCCAGCGGATTTGATAAATGGCCTGTGAAGGTGCCCATCTGGCCTCTCGTCTCTTTCTCTCTCTTGTCCTCCCTCTCTCTCTATCTCTCTCGCTCTCTCTCTTGTGCGCTTTCTTTTTTGCATTCTTTCTCACATACTTCCATCCTTTGCACAAGTGCAAAACAAAAGAAGATGTGAACGATTAACAGAGAAGCAAAGAGAGAGGAGGTTTGCTTGCTCTCTCTCTCTCTCTCTCTCTCTTTCTCTCTCGCGCACTAATGTGTATGTGTGAATGCACGCGTTCGTTAATGCGGCAGTGCTTGACTCATCGCCCTGCATGTCTCAATGGAGCTGCAGGAGAGTGGGTAGCCATTGACCTTCGACCCGGGAAGCAGTTGGAGAGCCAACACTGCGTAAATCAAGTGCCGCTAAGGTTAACACACACACACACACACACACACACACACACGTTCTAAAACTTCACGGCAGATCGCAAGAAGGAACAGATTGTGCACTTTTGTCCGTGCCTCGTTTGACACAAGTCTCTACATATTAATAATATGTTTAATTTATAAAATGTCTTTCTAAAGCACAAGGGCAGAGCGTAGAGGGAATGCAAATATCCATACACAAATATAGTACAGAGGATACGAAGAACAGAAAGCCGTGCAAAAGTTTGTGCACCCCTAGGGCAAAATGGACACGACAAAAATATATTTATTTATCTTTTTAAGCAGTTAAAAAAAGGAAAATTGTTTTATGAACCTCTTTAAGTATTCAGCTAATAATTCACAAGTGTACAATAATGTTTTTTCTGTTTATTGGAGGTTTTTACATTATTATTATTATTATTATTATTATTATTTATTCCAGGATCCATCAGATCTACAATGCAAATTAAATAAATATATGTAGAAAATGTGTTAATAAAACTTAAATATATTATCGTTACATCCGCTACTTAAAATGTTCCTAGAATTATTTTAGAATTAAAATGCTTCTTAAAAAAAACCTTTTTCATAGAGGGAACTTATTTCAAGCTTGAAATTATGTCTTTTCCACAAATACGTTTAAACATGATAGATGTGGTCTATTAAATTATTATTTATTATTATAAGAGATTTTTTGTCCTTTTTTAATCAGTGCAAGTTGGGGTTGTTTATAGGATTGCAACTTTTACGTTAAGCAGATTTGGACCTAAATTTAATGATAAATAAATATGGCTGATAAATACAATAATTAATAATGCACTTTTGTTATAATTTAAAAAACAAAAGAAAAAAACAATAAACAAACAAAACAAAACAAAAAAAACACTTTGAGTATAGAGTTATATTGGGGAGGGGGGGTAAATAACAAATTAAAAATTACAGACCTATCTTTTAGTAGACAGTAATATTAAGGAGAAAAATATATACAGTAAATCAAATGTTTGCTTTGGTCTTCATTAATTTTATGAATCCTGACATTAAATACACTTTAATAACATTTTTACCCATCCTTTAAATCTTTTTTCTTACATCATGTCAACATCACGGCTGGTTGAGATTTTTAAAGGATACTGTTAAAATTTTGTAAACTTTAACATTATATTTCATTCAGTTAATAATAGTTATACTGGTTGTTTAGCATTAGCCAGTTTGCAGAGGTAAATAAATGATAAATAATTGACGATTTGTGAATGAGAACATTAGATTGACAATATGAGAATGTTTGCTAAAATAAATAAATACAATTAAAGAACAGGAAACGCATTTAGAAATACAACACGCCGGGAAGCTGTCTCTGCTCGGAGCTCACGCTGATGTCTTTATCTTTCAGAAATATTGATTTTCTTTACATATAGTCTACAACATCGTGTTCTTCTTTTCCTCCCTGTATGCACACTATGAGATTTTCTAGCACACCACAACTCTTCAGTATATCAGATCAAGATTTCCCGCGTGCGCTTGTGCGGCTCCAGCAGCTGCCCTGCTCATTCACGCTCCCCCCTCTGACCTCTGACCTCATCCATGCCTTTGAGCACCCGGGCCTCTTTTGTTCTAGTTCCATAGTGTGTCGTGACTTCTGACCTCACCTGGGTGCGAAGCTAGCGAATTGAAAACACGGCGGGGTGTCATCAAACCCGGAGATGCGTCCCCATGTCTCCTTGGGTCCATGTGCTGCACATTCTCAGTCCCTGGACATACCCGGAGCTTGATTCAATCGAATTTGTCAAGCATGCATGCACGAGAATAGAACGGCAAATCATTAGAGGATGCGTGGAGAGGTTTCACGCACGTATCCACTCGTCCTGTTGAGGAGAAAGGGGGCGTGGTCGAAGCTGTCAGTCTTGTCATGCAGCTTTTGTCTCTTCCTATCGGTGTCCTAAAGAGAGTGGACAAAAGGTTTGAAAGTCTCCTGCGTGTCTGTGCTCAATGAAGACAAACCGACAATCGAGGGTAGTATAGACTCAGCCGGGCAGATGACAGGTGCTTTAACGGAAATGTAACCGCGTACTATAGACAGAACTTAGAGTGAAATGAGAAGGAGAAACTTACTTATTCATTCAGTCTTTCAAGAAATCAATTTATTCACCGTTTATAACCACTTTTGCCTAGACAGAGTCGAGGATAAAATATGATCAAATGATTAAAGCAGCTACTACTGTATAATTGAATGAAGAAAAAAGGAAAGAAAGCAAGAAAGAAAAAATATTTAAATGATTGGTACCCCTTCCAGGGTATACCCCACCTCATGCCTTGTCTCCTGGGATAGGCTCCAGGCCCCCCTCGACCCCGGGCGCTGGTGGCTTAGTGGTAGGTGTTTCACCCAGCCACTGGATACAGTACCGGTCGCAAGCCTGGATTAAATGGGAGGGCTGCATCAAGAAGGGCATCCAGCGTAAAAACCTGTGCCAAGCTTGTAAGTGTGGACCGGATGGTCCGCTGTGGCGACCCCTTACCGGGAGCAGCTGAAAGACCAACAACAACTTTTTTAAGTTAAAAAAAGCAGGAAACCAGAGGAGGAAACCCACCAAGCACAGGGAGAACATGCAAACAGGCCTGAGGCAGGACTCGAACCCTCGACCCTGGAGGTGCAAGGCCAGAGTGCTAACCCCTACAGCAACACGCCGCCTTGTTGATTCACGTTAGTTAATTAGTTTGTTTTTGTTGGGTTTCTTTAGATTCAGTGTCTAAGTGTTCGCTACAGTAGGTTTGTTTTTGTAAGTTAGTTAGTAATTTTAGTTTTTTATACTTGGAAACAAAGTAAACAGCGCACAGATACAATTCTTACAAAATTTATTTCCTTTAAATAAATAAGAAAATTTCAGTTTTACAAAAATCGATGTGTTTATCAGCTGCAGAGATTTAACATTGAAATGATGTTGATAATGACAATTCTACGCACAATTCTACGGCCTCTGTGTACGATGACTTATTTTGTGTAACCCTGGAACCAGCACTAGTTGCAGGAATTTCTGTATGATTTCCTTAATAAAGACATTAAATTACGGTATCTTGTCTTGCCATTGTCATACTTGGCCTTCCAGACCTAAGGCGAAGTTGTTGTAATCTTTTCCGCAGCCTGGAAATGTTGAAGTCTTGTGGCGTATACTTGTGTTTCACAAGGTTGAAATATTCTGATGACCCCTTTCTCTTGTGTGCCCTTCAATGGATTGACATACCGTCTAGGGAGTACCCTGTCTTGTGCCCAAAGTCTCCTGGGAGAGGCTTCCAGAGACCCACGCAGGGTTGAGATGGTTAGCACTGTTGCCTTGCACCTCCACGCCCTGGGTTAGATTCCCACATCGGGTCTCTGTGTGTGGAGTTTGAGTTCTCCGTGCTTGATGGATTTCCTCCAGGTTCTCCGCTTTCCTCCCACAGTCCAAAGACATGCAGATTAGGCTAAGTGGCATTCCCGTAGCGTGTGAATAAGCATGTGAATGTTGACTAGAGGTTCTACCATGGTCGTACAAAATGGGAAATAAATACACAATGGTCACCATCGGGGTCCACGGTCCCTGGTTGGACTACAGAGGTTTCTAGATGGATGGATCGATGAAATGATTTCTGATCTTGATCAAGTCTTTGATCAAATCAAATCCACTTTTTTCCATTGTTGATAGTTGCGATTTCTCCCCTGCTTCGATGCGCTTGAACCGAACTCCTAAGAACATCCTGATGAAGACCCTTCAATCTAAAGATCACTGTGATTTAGGGTCAGAGTCACCAATCTGGGAAATCCCCCTTGTTTGCAAACTTGTTTTTGCACATGAAAGGGTTTGCCACAAAATGCTGCCTTGCTGCTTCAAAAGTAACCGCACCCTCTGCTTAACATACGGTATACAGTGCTAATTTGTGTGCTTATCACAATTCATGTATAATGGAAGTTCTGTAAACCCCCTCCCCTCACCCAAAGAGACACAGATCCACCCCGAGAGGGCAAAACGACATGGGGTTGTCGGGTGGGCTGTGTGTTTTACTTGGCAGTGCTTGCACAGAGTTTGTTGGGTGTAACTGACTCAAGATACCTCAAGGCACCGAGCTTAGAGGCAAACACCTGCGTCTGCTATTTGGTGAGACTTGAGTGCCTACACACACACACACACACACACACACACACATAAACACACACAATCTCATAGCTACTCGCTATAGCATGTTCGGAGTGAAACAAATCAAAAGGCTGCTCTCTGTGTGTGTGTGTGTGTGTGTGCATGCTGTCTTGTGCTGCCTTTCATCATGGCAAGGTGTATAATTAGCATGAAAGTGATGCTTACATTTAAAAAGCTGTAGTATAATTTGTCTGTCTTTATCGAAACAAACAGCAGTCCCACCCCAGCGCTGTCCATGTGAGAGTCTGAGCCATAAGTGATCCTGATCCAGTCGACCCAGGGTTCAATTATCATCAAAAACTACGCACACGATCTCCAGCCGCCAGTCTGCAGTTACCTCTACACCCTGTCTCTCTCACGCTAATATACAGTAGCTAGCTTTGATTGAGCCGATGTCGGTTTAGATTTCGCCTAGGCTCATTATAATGGAAACGAAGTGTCCAATTTGTCTCTACATGCGTCTCCGCTCCCTCAGACAAACCAGCGGGTACAAACCGCACTTATGCATGTGCTGTCCCGCCGCGGCACGGTGCCGTAACCGACGTGGCACGCTACGTAATGACAGGATGCATCAAGCCCTTTCCCCAGTTTCACGTTTGCTCTCCATTTTGTGGCGAAACCCTAAACGGTGAAGGATGTGATTCAGCACATTGCGTACTCGTGTAAAACACCCCCGACTCCAGCCGCGCCCCGATAGGCGACAGAAAGAGCGAGTAAAAAAAAAAAGGGTGAAAGGAATGTTTATTAAAAAAAAAGAGCGAGAAAAAAAATCACTCGCTTCTGGTTTAATGGCGTGTGGGACTTAATGAAAACAGTTATCTCGTAATTATCCTTCTGGCAGTACGACTTCAGCTCCGTTAGCAGTTAAGAGAGCCACAAGGTTTTAGGGCCACAGAATGCCAGGACAAGCTGCCAGGAAGCTTTAATATGGAAACATAGCTGGTGAAAGCTCAAACCAAAGCGACATACTCGCCTGCCACTCTGAAAAAAGAAAAAAGAAAAAGAAAAGTAATGGTGGATTCCCGTAAGAGGCGAACCCAAGAGCACGGGCCACAGGCGCAGCGGCAGAGGAAGGATGTGTGAACACGGGTTTGCGGTGTCAGGACTTCTAGTTCTCGCACGAATACTTTTCTGCTTTCAGCCTAACGAGGGAAATAAGACTTTGTGATTGAGTCTTAATTGCTTTTTTCTCATGTTGTAAAAAAAAATAAATAAAAAGTTGATTAGTACGGATTCAGTATCGATGTCTGGCTTAAATCTTTCCCCGGCCTTTCTTTTTTTTTTTATAATTTATTATTATTATTATTCATTTATTATTATTTCATTTGTTAATTAATTTTATTGCGACACTGTGGTGAAGTGGTTAGCAATGTCGCCTTGCACCTCCAGGGTCTGGGTTCAATTCCTACCTCGGTATCTGTGTGCATGTTCTTCCCATGCTTGGTGGGTTTCCTTGTGGTACTCCGGTTTCTCCCCACAGTCAAAAGACATATAGATTAGGCTAATTGATCTTCGTGTGTAGTGTGTGAATGTTGACTGAACAATCAACATACTGTACAATGGTCACAATTGGCCTCAATGGTTCCTATTTGGACTATAGAGGTTCCTAGATGGGTGGAGAGAATTAATTTTATGACTGCTTTAATGCTCTTAGGGGATTTTTTAAAAATATAGACATTAGGGCTAAAAAAAAAAAAAATTCACAATGCAATTTTTGTAATACTTCTTTTTTTTTTTTTTTTTTTTAATGATCTGTCTTTAAAACGTTCTTGCTCTACAGCAGTTAATTGTGACTTTGGCACAGTATTGTTTCTTGAACATATCGGGCCATTACTGACAATACGGACGTACGGCTTTCTTTTGCACCATTTAAATATTTTACTAATATTTTAGATAAATATTCCATCTGAATCTGAGTCTTATCACCATACTGTTCTTGAAGTCTTCTGTAAATGTCAATCACTTGATTCACCCGAAATTTCACCACCAGTCCCGGTTTGACTCGAACAGCCAGTTTATCTTTTTGTATATTTTTAATTTAAAATTTAACCAACACTGATAATAATAGTAAACTGCACATGGGCACTAACGCAACTCCAGACTGGAATCAGTTATCGGTTGCGACAAAATAGTCAGAGGTGGATTTACAGCGTTTTGGAAAATCATCCCAAACTCACACTAATATAATAGAGATGATTTTGCTGAAATATTTTTGCATTTGTGCTTTTAAACACCCTTATTGCTCAACGAAACAATACAATACTTGTAATACTTCTCGCTTCCTTTTTTAAAAAAATGATGTCTCAGAATTGCGAAACATGGGCGTATCTCATTTTGCTAAAAAACTGTTTATAATGTGGGAGTTCATTGCAGCTGTTTGTGTTGGACTATAAAAAACATCACAGTTCTGCTCCGACCCTAAACCGGGCCTGTTCGTTCTGCCATTTCCTGATGATCAGACTTTCCCTCGCCTCTCGGCGTTCGTGTTTCATTCTTATTCCCTAACGCACCTTCGAGCAGGTACTCGGTGTTTATTGTTTGCCGAGGGTTTCGAGGACCTGGAATGTGGAGCCACTTGAGAACTGGATTGAAACTCACTGTTGTTTTATTTGTTGATGTTTGTCCCGGACATTTTAAGCGTTGTCTATTGTAAATATATTTCGCCTGCAGGCTTTGGGTTCTGTGTGAGCGCCGTAGAAGGATAGGCCGGAGGGTGGGGGGTGGATGGTGTGGGGGGGGGGGGGGGGTAGATGGAGAAGCAGGGGCCTGGAGTTAATAATAGCCGCAGGCAGGATGTGTGTTTGCTGGGCAGCCTGTTCTACACATGGGCCTGTGGGGATCAGGGAGATTGAGGGACTCAACTATTCTTCTAAGCACTTTTTCTGACTTCTGACCACACCCACGGTCACGATTTCCTTTCCGTTCACTTCTGCGGTTTTTTCTGATTTTTGTTTTCTCACACTTTCCTTACTTCCTTCCTTTTTTTGTGCTGCGGAATTTTGTCGTGAAAAGGAGATATGTGTGTGAGAAGGCTTCACGCTCGCGTACAGTACGTACATGCATGTGTGTGTGTGTGAGAGTCTGTGTAATTAGTTTCTCGTACCCTTGACTGTACTGAAGTGACGTGTGCGGTAATGATAGTGTTAGCTTGTGCTAATCTGCCACACACACACACACACACACACACACACACACACACACACACGAGTGTGCACCCTTCCCTCTCAGCTGCACACTGTTAATTATACAGGACGCAGGCCTTCATGGCGAGCATATTGTGTGTGGCAGGCCGGCGGCGGGGTTATGAATGATCCTGAAGACGAGGACAGGAGTGCGAGGAGATAGTTATGAAAATTTCATCTGTCTGGCGTGGCGGCTGCAGCTGCTGCTGTCACGGGGAGAAATTACAGCAGGTCAAAGCAGTCAGAGGGAAAGAGGAGCATCAGGATGGCCCTGTCAGTACTATCTCGCAGACACACACATACACACACACACACACACACGAGAAAAACTCAGGGCTGTCTGAGTTTATTATCGAACTTCTCCTAGCAGACAGTCGATAGGTAGAACGGACCTTCGGACCTCACCTCTCGCCATCATCAGGAACGGTTAACACGTCAAACGTTAGGTGTGTGTGTGTGTGTGTGTCGGTGTCTGGAAATGTTCACTCGTTAAAAGAAAACAGCTCATTTCTTTTATAATTAGTGTGTGTGGTTTCCAGATTTCTCCCATCCATCATAATCGGGAAGCCGCTTTGCTCCTCTCGATTCTCTCGGTTTCTATTAGCGCAGCATGTGTTAATTACGGCCCTCAGAACTCTGCTCTCAGACAAATGACAAACCCGAGCTACAGATGTAGCGTGCGGCGATACAGCTTTCGCGTTCCCAGCTATGAAAAAAAAAAAAAATCCTTGCTAGGTAATGAGGCCTGCGCATAAGCCACAGGTTTTTTTTTTCTCTCTCTCAAATTTGCGAAACAGCTGTTGTTGGTTCGCTGCCTTGAGAATTATATATAAATATAATGTACGGTATAAATTTTATGTATAAATTATGCAGTAAAAAGAGAGAAATCTTTAGGGTTAAAAAAGAAAACCTCACCAACTGATGGCACCGAGTTAGTAACCCAGTCTAAGGGTCTATCCAATGACGGAAACTTCAAAGCACTTTTGTACGTCGCTCTGGATAAGAACATCTGCATTAATGTAAATGTAAATGAATAAGGAGGAATTGTACAATTGGACGGTATGGCTCCCACATGTCCTCCCTCACCTCCTCCATAAACCTCCTCCCGGGCCTCCCTCTTGGACATTCCCCTCCCGATATTCCCCTCATCCCTCCTCTGCACGTTACACCCAAACCTAATGAATCTGTCCCCTCTAACCTTGTCCCTAAACCGTCCTACAGTACCTGCAGTACTTATATACTCTGTCCATTCTTGTCACTCCCCAAGCAAATCTCAGCATCTTCAGCTCTGCTTCCTGACGTTTGTGTCTGCCGCAACGTCTCCAAACACTCTCACTCATTCGTCTGCTGTACGTTGGGAGACGGATTCTTTTCCTCCTTTTCTATCCGTTTTTCCATCCAGCTCCGATATTCACTGTAACTTATTCTCCCTCATGTAACAGTCCACTTATATGCTGAAAAAAAATATTTTATTTTTATTTTTATATGCCCTTGCTCCCTTTCTCTCCCTTTCTCTTTTTCACATACACACACACACACACACACACACACACACACACACAGCCTCTTTCTTTTTAGTATCATGAAATCACAATGTGATATATTCAGCCCGAGGTGGAACTATCCACTATGCCGTTTGACACGGAGGAGCTGAATTCCTGCTGCACTCTGCTATCTAAATAGCCTTTCAAGCTCTGGTGGCCATCACCACCCCCCCCAATCACACACACACACACATACATACACACACCTTTCCCCTGTTTCCCCAGCACACACATTCTCTCAGCACACAATTTCTGCCTTATCGTACATTTATGAGACTCTAAACTACACTTGCGGGTCCACTAAAGACATCTGACGGATAAAGTTGTCAAGCCGTCCGCCACGTTAGAGGAGGTTCTCCGCTTGGTCATGGATGCTTCATGGGGTCGTTTGTTTGTTTGTTTGTTTTTTATCTGTGCCGGTTTTATTTCTTTCCTTAAGTTTTTCCCCTGAAAGTGAAAAGGATTAATCTAATCTGCAGCTGATGGCAGGAACGGGCAAATAAAATGCTGAAGATAATGTAGCGCAGGAAGAAACCAGACATGAGTCACTTGCTCAGGGTAACTTTGTGTGTGTGTGTGTGTGTGGTGTGACTTGCTGAGCGTAGGTTCACTTTGCTGCCTTAGCGAAGCTGTCACAGCTTCGGCTTTTCTAATGGCAGCTGATTAGGAGAAACACACATGCCGAGCTTATTAACCACGGGGCTGACAGCAGCATTTTGCTACACTGGCAAACTGGCATTAGTGCTTATTATTAGAGAGAGAGGAAGAGAGAGAGAGAGAGAGAGAGGGGGAAAGGAATCTACACTGACTAACCGGGACATCCCTGCCTTACCTTTTCCCACCAATGTTCAGACTTTGTGTCATTCAGACTTGCAGCATTTAAACGGATGCCTGTTTACCCAGATACACACGTCTACAAACTCCAGACGAGTTCATGGAATGATATTTGTTTGAACGAAGCCAGCAAAGCTGAGTTCCACTTCGAATAAATTACAGTTAACAAAATACGAGGGATGGTGGCTTAGTGGTTAGCACTGTCGCCTCGCACCTCCAGGTTCCAGGTTCGATTCCCACCTCGGGTCTGTGTGCATGTTCTCCCCGTGCTTGGTGTGTTTCCTCCGGGTACTCCGGTAGATTAGGCTTATTAGCATTCCCAAATTGCCCATAGTGTGTGTGTGTGTGTGTGTGTGTACTGTGTGTACTGTATATATGGATTCGCACCCTGTCCAGAGTGTACCCCGTCCCATGCTCTAAGTCTCCTGGGATAGGCTCCAGGCCCCATGCAACCTTTTTAAACAGGATAAAGCGGTATAGACGATGAGTGAGTGATTAATACGAGGGATGTTCAAAAAGTCAAACCGGACTTTTGATTGCGCAGAACACCGTACATTCATTCATTCATTCATTTATTTGTTATACAACTTATCCTTTACAGGGTTGCGAGGGGGCCTGGAGGCTATCCTGGGATACTTTGGGCACAAGACAGGGTACATTCTGGACAGGGTGCCAATTCATCACAGGGCACACACACATTTACACACTACGGGCAATTTGGAACGGCAAATAGCCTAACCTGGATTACTTTGGACATGGGGAGAACATGCAAGCAAAGCGACAGTGCTAACCACTACACCATTCAATAATATTTTAACTTGGACCGTGGCCTAATCATCAGAAATTCACATCACCAGCACTGAGGCAAGAATCCCCGACCCTGTAGATGCCAGGCCCACCGTGCTAAATACTACACCAATGTACGACCACAGAACACAGTTACGAGAGTAAAACCCCTAAAACGTTGGCCCCCCAGGAACTCCTTCAATGCCCCAAACATGTGAAAATCCGTGTTCCACTTGCTGGAATGACTGCATTCGCGGATGTACGGCCTTCTTTAAAACGTTAAAATGCACTCATCACCGTACTGTGTGAAGTCTTTTGTAAATGTCAATCAGTCTTTTTACGGCTTCACTCACCAGAAAGTCCTGGTTTAAATCGAAAGCTTCTTGTGAAAGAGAGACAAGAAACAACAAAACAAGATGAAGCATCGTGTTGGTATGTACATGGTATGTGTGTGTGATGATGATTGATATCAAAAGCTTGTTCTAAAGTTGTTGAGTAATAATAACCAACGACCAATACTAGTCATGTTCAGGTGTGTTCCCTCCCCTATAATTATAAGACTCTGCCCGAGGCGCATCAATCCGATGCACACGTCCAGGTTCGAGTGACTACTCGGAAAACTATGCGTAACTGTAATTGCGCGGTTTTGACTCAATAAGAATGCGGTTTTCAGCTTTTATAGTCTCGAGATTGCCCTGCTTGTATTCAGACGATCAGCCTTAATCGACTCACCTGCGAAGCCGTAATTCAATCCCGGCTCGTCGCATCGCTGCTGTGGATTGTTTATTGGCCACGCTTCAGGTTTTCACATGTTACCTCGCCTAAAGACATGGCTCCGAATGAAATATCTGTTGCGTGTCTTTCGGGGCTGACAATGCTAAAGTCACTCAACGTGCTTTAATTGAGCTATCAGCGCACACTTTCCCACAGCATGTGTGGGCCTTCTCATGCAAATACATGAAAGCGCGAAACACGAGCTGGAAATCGTATACACGTGTTTACTGTACACTGATGAGAGCAGAGTTCAGTGGAACTGCCAAAGCCTCAGGCAGGCAGGGAAAACACACTCACACACACATACACACTCGCACAGTGTGTATGGGCCAAACCAGGAACTAGAATGTTGCTACCTGGTATGTCACTGTAAGTGCCAGTTTCAGTTATGTAGTGTGTATCGTTTTTCACATGGGATTCCTCCAGGTTCTCAGGTTTCCTTTTTTCTCCTCCCAAAAACACACTGGAAGATCTGCGCAACTGCATATCAATCATCCAATCATCAGCATTGGCAGCATAATACGTACCTTCATGCCAATACAGACTTGTACATTCATTGATTCGTCTTCTACAGTATACTGCTTGTCTTGTAAAGGCTCACGGAGGAGGCCTGTAGCCTATTCAGCCAATTTCGGGAACGCCACTTAACTTAATCTGCATGTCTTTGGACTGTGGAAGGAAACCGGGGTGCCAGGAGAAAACCAACCAAGCATGGGAAGAACATGCAGGCCCGAAGTGTGGATCGAACCCACGACCCAGGAGGTGCGAGGCCACGGTGCTAACCTCTACTCCACTGTGTCACCTGAATACGGAATCGATTAAATACATAATTAAACTCTTAAGAGAATAAGATGGAATTTTTGCGACTTTAATTTCGTCAACCATGGTGATCGGGAAACGAAAGAAAAGTTCGGGGATGCTAGACACAATTGTTCATTCGGTTGATGTTTCCGTTTTGCTTAGTTGTAGTAGTTCCTTGCTCATACTGTATATGAGCAAATCTTCACACGCCATTTCTCTGCATCCCGGTACTGTACATCGCCTCCTTCTGGTTCTCACACTGGGTCCGGTTCTAATGCTAACTATAGTTGAAATTGATGCGATTATGGCGGTTCGTCTGCGCGTAGAGGAGCCGCGTTAGTGCATCTGGACCGAGCGGGGTTTCGGCGTGCGCCGCGGGACTGTGATAGCTCTAATTGGAGACCAGCGGTTTATGATAATCGCAGCATAACATCGCATCATTACCAGCTCCTGCAGCTTGATGAAAACGTTTGGGGGGTTTTTCAGGATGCTTCTGGCTTGAGGGTGTGTGTGTGTGTGTGCATGTGTGTATATGTGTTAGCTACCTGGAACAGCTCATTACCAGATGACTCCAGGACCTCACTCAGCCGTCACTTTAATCAGCACAAAACCAGTTTAACATGGCGTTTCCTGCAGCTGTTGTACCTGGACGGAGGCGTTTTCTCCATTACCAGAGCTCAATTATATACAGAAAGCGCTGATGTACTGTAGGTGCCTCGCTCCCGCCAGTTTAGATCAGACTTAAGAACAATAGAGAACTGACTTAGGATCAAAAATCTCTGTTCTTAGTCGTTGACAAGGTGCACACGGTGCGTCGGAAATAATGCACATGCGATTATTGTGGGTGGGTGAGCCAGGTGGTAAATTGCAAGCGCTGCTCATGCTCTAGCCCCGCCTTCATGCTCTAGGATTGGCTCGTACTTCAGAGTTCTGGCGTTCTAACCAATCAGACAATAAAGAAATCTTGTAATTAATTTTTGTTGTTGGAAAAAGGTTATTTTATGTCCTACTGTGTGCCGAATGAGCCGAGTGCTTCTGCGATCCAAAACTAAAAGTCTGGTCTTGCTGATCTGCCTCAACCTTCTCAATCTTCTTCTTCTTCTTCATCGTTTTTTTAAACGAATCCCTTTTTATCTTTTTAAATGTTGAATTTCCATCATCACCATCTTCACCAACATCCTCATCTTCTTTGCCTTTTTAACTTTGCCCGTCCTATATTTCATTTCCATCATCATCATCATCATCTTCTTCTTCTTCCTCCATGGTCTCTTTTATCTTTATTTCATCCTATTTTTTATCATCATCATCATCATCATCATCATCATCATTATTTTTCTTCTTCTTTTGCTCCCTTTTTATCTTCTATCTGAGCTTATTTTTTAATCATTATCATTTTTTTTATTCTTCTTTATTTGTGCAATACGGATTAAAATACCCAAATAATGAGTAACTTGTTTGATGTTCTGCATGTTCTAATAGTTTCCCCCTGCATGTTAATTTAGCAGAGTAACTCCTGACTTGTTGCTCTCCTTTTTCTTTTCCTAACTTTTTCTTTCCGTCACTGTGATATCTGTCATGTAGGTTTAGATCGCATCGCATCATATATCGAGAGCCATTAGCATGTTTATCTTTAACCGGGTCTAATAAGCGCTTATTCGTGGCAGAAAAACGTCAGCGCGCTGGTCTGCTTTAAATTGCAGGCAGATGACGCCGGTGTGAGGGGGGTCTCTGCGCTTTTATAAGACACTTAGAGAGAGCAGAACCCAGACACGGCGCGGTGGATCCTGTGCGGTAAATGGCATTTATTCAGCCGGTTAGTCTGGGAAAACATATGGTGCCATTTGGAGCCGCAGACTGCAGCATGCTGTTCTTCTTTAATTAAAGAACTGCAGCCAGTGTGGGCCGGCGTTAGCACTCTGTCAACCAGCGAGCACCACACTGACTGAGAGGTGACACACACATGCACAAAGACACGCTCGAACACAGACACACCCGTGTATACACTGGCAGGGCGTAAACACACGAAAACACTAACAAACACACGCTTACAAACATTGACTCTGTGATCGTTCCCCAGAAACATTGCTCGGTTGATTGTAATTGGAGCCACGATCCTGTAATTTCAGTGTTTGTATAGTTACTCTGTCTTCTTTCTGTTTTACTTTGGCTCTCTGTTTAAGTGTGTATATGTTTGTGTGTGTGTGTGTGTGTGTGTGTGTGTGTGTGTGTGTGTGTGTGAGTGTGTATGTGGAAGCATGTGATAGCAGGTGCAGTGTGGAAGCATGTGATAGCAGGTACACACACACACACACACACACACACACACACACACACACACACACACACACACACACACACACACACAGAAGCTGAGATTCGAACCCCTAACCCTTTCTAACTGACTAATCTTTCTAAGCCCTTACTCGGTCTCTAGTGCATGTTATAGATCCTACAAAGCTGTTATATACTATATATACTTTGTGTGGAAAAGATATCTACAGTAAGTAGATGAAATTCATTCTATTTTTTACGTTTGATCTAAAGTGATTGCGGACGTGTAAAATTGGGTAAACAAAAGTAAATAATGACTTAAGTAAGAAATACTACAATTCGGATAAATGTGTTTTTGTTCTTTTTTTATTTTCTAATATAAATTTCTTAAAACAACACATTGTACTGTTAAATTAATTTATAATTACTAGGGGACAAGTTCTCGTTACCCTTACATTATAACCTTAACGAATTCTTCCTTTTTAAAAAAACAACAACAACAAAAAAAACACCAAATTCAAATCTAGGATGCTGGTAAACTTACATTCAAAATGAAATACACAATTATAAACTGTACTACCCGAACTGAAATGCTTATTGCAACCATCCATTTTTATTTAAAATAAACAAATAAAAATATGAATTAAATAAATAAGAATTTCTAAAATAAAATTAACACTGAAAAAAAATTGCACTTAAGCAAAATTTACAATGGTAAAGTATTCTTGTAAGTATTACTTAAAAGCTCTAATTGTTATAAAAATAAGACTGGAAACTTCATTCAAAACCATCTCGTTGAAGAGAACTTCATAGTTGCATCAGTGATTAAACACTCGTTTAATCTGTTTCAATAGTGCATCCATCATGCAAGTTCCCGTGTATACTGTTACTATGGAAATAACAACATATTATAAAGAGCAGTTTATTATAAAGCAGTATAAGAATGTATGGAAATGTCCTGGCCAATCAGAAATGAGGCTTGAGGCGCACTGTGGTACATCAGGACCTGTAGGCAGGATAAACCTCATAAAACACTTGATACACTTAACTTCATGTTGTTTTTATAACACCTTTTATTACACGTTTATTAAGTGCCTTAATAAAGTATACAGTGGGAGGTCAAGACCGTAAAACCCTCCTCGGGTAAATTTTCGGAACGAAATCCTTTTCTGGACTAATTCCTGAGCGCCGGAGGCCTCGGCTTGTTATTTCAGAAGTCCAAAGCGCTCGGCCCATCGCACGCCTCTGTAGTTTTCCTCATCCTGGCACGAAGCGTTCAGCTTATAAAGTGTGTTATTAGGAAGGTGTACAGGACTCATGCTGAGGAAAGCTGGATCGGTTTAGTTGAAACACAGGGCCAGAACAGGCTTTGTGTCAGGAACACACTCCGCATAGACAGAACCTCAGTCTCTAGACTGAGCCAGGACTCAGGGAGCTCTTTTAGCAGAAACAAGGTTCAGGAAGGGAACATTAATAAAGGAGACATTCACCAACATTTAAAAAAAATCTTTCTTTTCTTTCTTTCTTTCTTTTTTCTTTCTTTCTTTCTTTCTTTCTTTCTTTCTTGACTTATTGACGTATTAATTAATTTAGTTAGTTATTTATCAATTAATGATACGTCATACTTTGTTTTAATTTATAGTAGAGATGCCATGTTATATCTTTGTCTTTTTTCAGTAGCAACACCATTAGTGAAATCTTGATTATCAATCAATATCAGTGTACAGTATATATATAAAATATTATATACAGTAGGAAAATACATGGCTAAAAATGATGAACAAAAAACTTTGTTCCCCTGTTTTTTTCAGTTTCATTCTTTCCCTTAGTGTACATTACCAGTATAACAAATAAATGCATAAATATAAAATGTAAATAAATGCATACAAATAAATATATATAATATAAATTTATATATACATTTAATAAATATTAAATCTAATAAATATTTAAATATCTTAAAAATATTAAAGTAAATATTAAACAAATGTATTAAATGCTCTAATAGTAAATCAACAAAAATAACAACAATAATAATAATAATAATAATAATAATAATAATAATAATAATGCAATACATTCTAGAGTAGAAATGTAATAAAGCCCACACTAGCAATAATGTAAATGTTTGGGGGAATGTTTGTCATTTGCTGCAGAATATGATATTCTATGTTTTAGTGTAAAATTCTGCAACAAGTTTCTGTTATCACTAATGTTGGTAAATCAGTTATAAAATGTAATTTCTCCTAAAAATCTATAAACCACTAAACTTGAACTTGTTCTTGAGAAACCACAAAATGCAAATTTGTTTATCTTGAAAACTTTCCTATGGTTTAAACCTTAAACTTACACCTTTTCCTGAGACCGGTATTAAATCAGACCGGTATTACAAAAGCACTGACACTGGAGACTCCTTCCATAACAAGCATCTCTTTATAGAAACCTCTTACATAGGTTTATAATACGATGCTACAGTATGATTTGATTTGAAGCTGGAACTACCGTATTCTTAGAGCTGTGGGCAATTAATCAACACCTTCTTATTACCCAGAATCATTTCTGTCGTATTTCACGGAGAACTCAAAAAGGGTGTTATTTTAAACAGGTGAAACTAACACTAATGCACTTTAAACAGATTGCAGTGTTCACATGTGTATAATTTCCCCTTTACATTAAGTGAACACACACGTGCTTATGATGAAAGTATTTTTCTATGATTTTTTGTGAATGACTCGAACATGATTAGATTATTTTTTTTAGGGCTTTAAAGTTCTTTTTCTTCGCAGGAGATGTTTTGAGTCACGGCCGTTCCCCAGCGAGGTCCTGAACTCTGTGTACGATACGATGGAGATTTGTTCCTTTTTTATCTTTTAGTGCGTCACGCTGTTATGTTTGGTTTTCTGCCTATCCTAATTTAGCCACGTTTACTGACATGAATAAGGTTTTAGTTTTTTTTTTTCCTTTCCTACAGAACAACTTCCTCTTTGTCTAAGCATGGGAATGGATGTTCTCTTTCCTTCTTTCTTTTTTTTTTACCCTGAAAGCGCATTTTCGATCCTGTACACAAACGTCAGACATTTTCTTATTATCTCTTATTAAAGTCACCTCTGGGTCTGAGTATCTAATTTTGCTCTCTAACCTGCTTTCTTCAAATACCAATTTTACCTTCCCTTTTATTATCTTTTTTTTTCTCCTTATCCTTATTTCTGAAAAGAATAAAGGTATTAATCTTTTATGTTTTTTTTGCGGAAAAAAAATCAGATGAGGTTTTTTTTTTTTTTTTTTTTTGCAAGACCTCCTACACGTCTCAGATAGGTCTGCTATTACGGCGGGATGCTGAATTGTCGAGTAAATCAATACTTTGCCGTAATGTTAAAGGGATCTGCTTTCAAAGGGCGCAGCGTTCAAATTTGTATGCTTGTGCATTTTCTTTTTTAAAGCTCTTTCCCATTTCGTTTCTGTTCCACTTGTTATCGTAGTTGCTGTTGTTTGTATGTTATTTTAGCTTTTTTTCCAAGTAGCAATTTGCAATTTGGACAAAAATACAATTAAACGCACATCTGGATCCAATGCCACTAACGCCTGCCAGATGGATGCCCGTATTGAAGCCCTACCTCGACCAACCGTTGCAGGTCCGGGCCTCAGAAATGTAAATCTGCAAAGTGCAACTTAAACCCTGAGACGTGCAAACTTCATCTTTACTCGGCTTCGTATGAGGACGCAGTGATGACTTTCTTTTGCGTTTGTGTCCCCGTGGAATCTTTCCTGCATCCATACCTAGTGATTATGTCCTCCATAGTAACCCTGTACACAAACATAAACACACTGGTGTAACGCAGTGCCGCTGTCTGGATCTGGAGCTCGGTCTGTATACGCACTACAAATGGACACGTTGGTATTTTCCATTTTCTCCATTTATTTCCCCGAAATTTATTGCCCTCCCAGTTCCATTCCAACCATTTTATGACATCACATATGATACTATCGTCTCCGAATCTAAGCAAGCGCATCTTGCCTGTCAAAGGATGTTGTAACACACTCACAGGGAAGTGATATCCGTCGTCTACATACGTGAGCTTGCAGAAATCAGCATTGTCAAATTGACAAAACACCGTTCACCGTTCCTCCCAGCCTGGGCGCATACCCAGTTTTGCTATCTTGGACTTCTCTGGATGGTTATGGAACGTTTTGGGGATTGACCTCACAACCTGTTAAATGGTCGCTGTACTGTGAGGTCAGAGAACTCCATTAAAAAAATATATACCGTATACATTAAGCACACTCCGTGACACAAAGCTTGATCTAGCACATCATTTCGCCGAGCGTTACCATAGTGATAGTCATAATTAACACAAAGTTAAGCAACAGATACAAAGTGCGCTTGAATTATATCTAGCCAACATACACAGGAATGCAGACTTGGTCTACATCATGAAAGATCACGTCCAGGGAAAATTCTTCACCTAAGATTAGGTCTGGAGCTCCTTCCACGATCATTAATTATGAGGCTGTTCCTGAAGCTGGATCATTTTACCTTGCAAGGGAAAAAAAAATGACAGACTCACACTCACCTTACTAAAAGGTCAAGGTATGAACTTTACACCTACCTTTACTAAAGCTTGATCTACTTCCAAAGCCTAATCTTTAGATAAGATCTTTTTAAGCTTTAGCACTCTCTCTTAAACCTTACCCAACTTGAGCTGGCTTAAAGACGACCAGCCGGGTCGGGCGTTTTCGAATTTGATCAGAGGAATAAACCTTTTGTGGTTTTACCGGATTTACCCGAACTCGAAGATCACCCCGCGTCCCGACAAAGTGCCTGTATGGATCGTCGAAAGAGAAAAATGGAAACAATCGTCCTTTTATCAGGGAGATAACAAGATAATTCTTACGATGTTAAACAGGTAGCCCTGAAGCCATAGTTCCCCATTAGTGACGAGCGTGTCATGAAGCGGGAGGGGATTTGAATAAGTACCTGCTCGGCTATTGTTTACTTTGTGAGAACCCCGCAAGACTGAAGACACACAGTCTCCTCGCGTTACCTGCTGTCTGTCGAGTGATTGATCACGCTGTGGAAAAGCGGACCGTCCCGGTCTGCGCCGAAGCACATACGCTCACTCACTGAAATATGCCTCTCTTTCTCACTGTCTGTCTCTGTGTCTCTCTGTCTCCATGTCTCATACAAGTACAAACACCTCTTGACACCCTTTATTACCCAGAAACAAGCCCCGGAGGTTGAGGCCAAAACATTGCGAATATAGGAAAATTGAGCCGCTTTGAAGTGGAGTGTTTTTGATAACTACTTGGTATGCTTCCTGAAGGATAACCTGTAGGCTTGGCTTCCTCAAAACCCTAATCCCTTTGATTAGGTGCCAGACCAGATAGCTTTCTTTTCTCTCTTTCTTTATCGCTCATTCTCTCTTTTAGGCTTTCTCTTTCCTCTCGCCTCCTCTCTGAAGGCCTTGCCTGCTTACACCTCCTCATCTGTGCTTTGAAAGCACTTCTCTCTAAACTCTCAATGTGTACACTCAGACCTAGTTAAGACAATCGAAAACCTCGTTAGAAGTTTTTTTTTATTTTTTATTTTTTTTATCTCTCTCTTCTGCGGAGATACCGAGCCGAGCACAGCAGACCTCTGAGCAATAAGCCTCTCGTTCCTGTTCGGGGTCACGCTGGCCTTGTGCTCTCATTTGCTCATTTACTCCTCGCTGCTTTATTGGGATGACTCATTGCTTGGCCATGTGCGTGTGCATGCCTTTGTGTTTACCTCTGCCTGGCATCACCAGTATCACCTTTGCCAGGCCGCAGTGAACCCGCCGGCTTACCCTAGCTCAACCAGAGGTCTCATTGGCACAACAGGGTCATAATGATGATGCCAGAGGATCCTGGATAAGGCTTTCAGTTCAGTTAGATCTGGCCTGCGTCTAGAAGGAGCACGGCACAGAACCGGGGCCAGCCGTAACCTCGCAGCAGAAACAGCAAACAGCCATCGGGTTACTTAATCACCTCTAATAGCCATCGGCTTTGCTGCTTGAGCTGCTCGCCCCTGACAAACACACACACATGCAAAGGCACACCAGTTCAAGTCTGCTAAAGCTGCCGTGGTCCGGGTCAGTGCCAGAACAAACACCAAACTTCTGCACACAGCACAGGCCAAGCACCAGACACAAACTTCATGAAGTCATTATTATTATTATTATTATTATTATTATTTATAGTAGTAGTAGTAGTTGTTGTAGTAATAGTAATAATATTGTTAGGACTAGTAGTCGCAATTCATCTGATAATAATAATAATAATAATAATAATAATATCAGGCTATGTTATTTATTTTAACCTTTTTATTATACACACGTTATGTATTTTTTCACATATAATAGTAATAAAATGAACGTGATTTTGTACACATAAAAGTTGCATAAATTATTTAAAACATAAAATACAACATAAATGATAAAACTATAATATAGTTATATATGTTATAATAACTATAATCATAAAAAATAATACAAACACTGTGGACTATGTGATTTATACAGCTTTTATTACAATTATTATACAAATTTACCTATAGTTATACAATTGTAATATACAATTTAGTTAAAAAACAACAACAATAATAATTTTAATGTTATAAGCTGTTAGTATAATAATAATAATAATAATAATAATAATACAAACACCTTGGTCCCTATGATTTAATAATTTTGTGCACATAAAGGTATAAATTATTTAAAATATGAAATAGAAAATAAATAATAATGCTAACCCTTAGTAATAATATACAGTATAATAATATACAGTAATAAATATATAGTAATACTGCAATAATACTAATCTCTCTCTTTCTTCCACTCTCTTTATTCCATTACTCAGGAGCTTTTACTTTACTTTTATATCCACAAATTCCCCACAATCTCACTCCAGCCAGCTCCTAATGCGACCTGTTTGTATGTAACCCTTATATTCCCAATCTTTACTGACAGCTCGTGCCAAAGATTGCTTTATTGAATTTTAACGATAAAGGTAAAAAAAGTAAGCCAGTATCTGCCAGATTCGTTTATACTTAGTTGTTCTTATGGAATATGTCATAACAGACTCCGGTAACATTCCCTGCATATGCTTTGGCCTTTTAAAAAACCACAAGTTTGAGAATGGGCTTGCTATTTTTTATAATCGCTCTCTGCATCAGCTGTTTGCCAGGTTGTGAGGAACGAGTGTCTGGCTTTTTTTTTTTTTTTTAAATAAAAGAAAGTACCAGTAAAGGAAAGAAGTGTTTATGCATGCACATATCTTCCCAAAGCATCAGATTTAGCAATAGAAATGTAAATCTCTGGAGCTTTTAGCTCATGTTGCTGCATTATCTTTTGTTATTTCTTATGAGTCCTACCCAAAGATGTTCTATCTAGATGGCTTTTCCTTGTGCTTTTGCTTTAACCTAAACAAGGGATATGGTGTCTCGAGTTACCGTGCCTTCATGCACATTGAAAGCAGTATAAGAGATCGCAGCTGGGCTTGAACCGTGTGCCGTGTCATGTAGTGGCCGTCTCTTTACCACAGGCAGCAAATCAAAAGGAACTGAAACATCATGCTCAAAGCGTTAAGACGGTAATAGGACTTTTCTAACTAGTGTCACAAAATTAATTGTGTAAATTCAAATTGCTATATAGACATTTATCTATATGGTGCATCTATTAACTGGTAAACCATGGCAGTTTAACACAGCTAATATACTTTATTTATGTAGAGTTTGTAATTTGTTTTTGAGACATATAATTTTGAGTTAAATAAAAATGAGTTAAATGAGATAAATAACGATTGGAAACCCTCTCAATTTTGATCATTGGTGTTAGCTAAAATGAATGTGAATGAATACAAAGGGGATCATTTAATACTTAAATGTAGCAGTTTAAATCACAATCGGAATTTTCTTTTTTTTTTTGGGGGGGGGGGGGAATTAAATTGTGCATCTCTAAATATAAAGTTGCCTTCAATCTGCAGTCTTTTAGTTAAAAAAGGCCAGAATTCTTGTACCAAACTGGGAAAAAAAAGCCTGAGGCTTCAGGGAATGACTATTAACCTGTCATGTTGTTGAAGTTTCAGTATGTGTGCGCACATATATACGTTAGCCGTTAAACATATGAAGGTATACCTCAAGGCTCTCCACTGGGTCCTATATATATATAAGTAAATGAAGATAACGGAACTTTTTTAAATGGGTCCTATTATGCAAAATACTTTTTCAGTCATTGATACACATTCAGATTGATCTCTAGTGCTGCTCAGATCTACTTTGATGCTTAAGCGTGGCTTAGGCTTAGCTCATTTACATATGAATACATTGGTGTGTTTGGAGGAGTAAATTAGAGGGAATTAAAGGGGTATTCTAGCTGAAGCATTAGCAGATACAACAAAATACGTGACCTTTAAAGTGCAAGAGGGAACCAGCAAGCAAAATAAAATAAAATAGCTTTTCCCAGAGTAGGGTTAATTTTAATATAATCAGTGTAATACTGTAATATGATACTGAAGGACATGGCTGGATTAGGACCATTTACGTAAGTATGAGAAAAAAAAAATTGGTGGCTCAGTGGTAGGCTTTTGCTTTGCCATGTGGAAGGCCAGGGTTTGATTCCTGGCCAATGCTAAAACTCAGCAACTGGGTTCCAAACCCGGACAGAATGTGATGGTTGAGTTCGGAAGGGCATCTGGCATAAAGCCTGTGCCAAGTAGTATACGGGTCACATGGTCCCTTGTGGCAACCCCTTCACGGAAAAGCTGAAGTGGCAACTACAATGTGTTTTTTGGTACTCATCGAGGCTGATTTTAAAATTGGAAACCTTCCATACTGAGTATTAATCAATGAGTGATGTCATGAAAAGTTTTATTCAGCTCTGCGGATTAAACTTTGGTCATGAAAAATGTGTTCATGCTCTTAGGTTCCTGATAACGTTAGCAAGTTGGCTTTAAATGAAGTGCTTTAGCTAGCTGCGTTACTTTGATTTTTACCTAACTAGCATCGTTTGCAGTGTTTTCATTTTATGCTCACTGTTTAGCATGACAGCATAGACTAGCATTACAATGGTATCATATGTTTTGCTTGGTATCAAGAGTGGGTAAACGTGTGTGTGTGTGTGTGTGTGTGTGTTGTTGATGGAAGGGCTTGGAGGTGTGGATAAGCATGTGTCATGGCCTTTGATGGTCTCTTATACTGCAGTCCCACCCTTTGCTAGTGTAGCTTAGCACTAAAGCGAAAGCCTTGCCCTCAGCAGCCTGAGAGCGCACCGAGCTCTGATAGCCATGACCGGATTTGTGAAGGCCGCCCAAACCGGGCCATGCTGTGATTGCTTTGAATTTTTTTCTTTCTTTCTTTGAGGGCATCTTGCAAAGCTTATTGACGGAAGCAACGCCCCAGAAGCTTTACGCGTCTGTGTGAGTGTGTGTCTGTGTCTCACAGGCGTCCGGGAAAAAAGTCAAGCTTATTGCGGTGTACACAAGAGGAGCAGAGTAACCCGGAGCCATGCTAATATGGCTAAGTTGCTGTAATCTCCGCGACTTCTGCTGAAACTTTCTAACACTGTGCAGACCTGAAATGTTTAATCAGGGGTGACCCAGTGATCCCTGGTTAATCATCCAAATGAGTTTTCAGTCCTTTGCGCATATGTGTGTGTGTGTGTTATCATTCCTGTGCATTCCTGGATTTCACCTTGTCTCACCTCGTCTTTCATAAAACAATCCCGAACATGAGCGGAAACAAATTGCAGTAGCGTTGCTCGAGCAGTTTCTGGGTTGGGTGAGCCAGAGATGAGATAAGGCAGCTGGGCCTGACTCAATCCACCCTTCCCTCAAGGCCTGTCATGAGGTGGGAGTCAGAGTTTAGCCACAAATCAAGACCTGTGAGTGAAAGATTTTGACTGTTTCATATCACATTTATCTTCCTGCTTTGCTCTACATCATGATCTGTCATGATGTGTAAATATGAAACGCTGCCTCGGTACCTATCTCTCGGTTTGAGAGAAAGAGAGAGAGAGAGAGAGAGAGAGAGAGAGAGAGAAATTAAGCAGGTTTTAGCAGGACTCAAACATGATAGCTCCTTCCTGTGAAATGTAAATCTGTGCCAACCAAAGCGCTTTCGATCACAAACCGCTCTGGGCTAGGAGTGTAACACAATGCCGCTATCTGTATCTCTTTAGTGTTCCTAATATCTGGATCAGTACTCGGATTTACACCAAAAGTGGGTGTGGCCCAAACCGGAAACAAGGGTTTACTTTTTCTTTGCTTCTTTTAAAACTGTTCCATGTTTTCTCTACTGTTCCATGTCTCTCAGAGCGGTTTGCTGGAGTCTCAAAACTCTCTATTAGAAATGGCTTTGTAACCCTTTCCAGCCCGACACGTCTCAATTACTAGATCTTTTGGCATGCTTGACTTTATCAGACGTGTTCTATTTAAGTGATTTCCTGATTCCACAGGTCTGGCAGTAATCATTCCTAGGTGTGGCAAATGAAATTTTAACTTTCCCAAAATTGTGGTTAAACACAGCTCATTTATGATTTAGCAAGGGGGACAATAACTTTTTCATATAAGGACAGCTCAATAAGGGAACAACCTAATCTCTTAAGTTTATCCCCCCCTAAAAACTGCAGGATCTGAATCATTTAAGTGTCCAAATATGCAAAAGAATCTGGAAGGGGCAAATACTTTTTCATAGTACTATATTCATTTAATTGTTTATTCCTCGAAAAACTGGAAAACACTAAGGACTGTTGGTTGGGTTGGGTTGGGTTGGGTTCCTTGTCCTCAGCTGCATCACACAAGTTCATAACTGGTATACACTAAACTAAATATATATAAATATAGCTATATAAATAACTATATATACATATAAATAACTATATAAATAACTATATATAAATATAAATAACTATATAAATAACTATATAAATAACTATATATAAATATAAATAACTATTTATATAACTAAAGTTATATAAATATAACTAAAGTTATACACACGCCTAGTTCTTAATTTTTTTTCTCCTGTAAAATTCAGATGAAACAAACAAAATAGCGAAATTTAAACCTCCATAACTATGACCAGGAACTTACTAAGAAAAAACTAATGCTGTAAATGCATCACGCAGCACTAACAGATGGTAACGGTTAGGGAAGGGAATCATGGACGACCCGATATGATATCATGATACCCAGGTGCTGATTTGAATTGAATTTTGGTTTTGTTAGTATTGCGATTTTATAAATATCTCAATTCAATATTATTATTATTATTATTATTATTATTATTATCTTTTTGTTACCATTCTAAAAAACAAATAATTCTATCACACTGGGCGCTGTGCTGCCCGCCAATTTGTAAATAGTTTAGCGTGCACCACCTGTAGGATCATTAAGGAACTGCAATGTTTCACCACTTTAAGCACAACATAAATAATGAAATAATAATTATCATAAGTCAGAATCGGGATGCATCACTGCTTCTTTTTTTCTTCCCTTCAATCTTTTATAGAATACGTGATAAAACTGTGTTTGTCTCTGCAACTTTATATCTTCTATATCTTGTTGCATCTTCTATCTTTTTGCTTTCTCCATGACTTAATTCCCATTTACTCCATTCACTTAATCAGACACCTATTAAACTTATTAGAGCTACAGTATTAATTACTGCTTTTGATATTTGTATCCACATAAAAGACAATATTTTTTTATTTTAAATAATAGCTCAATGCCTCAATGGCTCATGGCTGTCTTTAACATGTGTAACAACTGTAAGGAGCTGAAAACTGAGAAACACACACTCAGACACACACTGTTATAAATATATATATACACAGTATATGCATCTCGGTTTATTTTTTGATTGTGGCTTACAATTTTTCATGGTCCTGTCACTCTCTCTTTTTTTCTTTGGAGAATTAATCTGCTGGTGGCTCAGGGGTCTGACCTTCATTTTTTTTTTTTTTTTTTTTAATGAAAAGCTTGCTCTTTTAGCCAAATAGGCTCCTCTGAACACGGCAGGCATTCGACTAGGCTCTTGTTACAGAGCTGCCCTTTAATGAGAGCCCGAATCAAAGTAAGGAAAAAATGAAGATAACTGTGCAACGTGCGGTTTAGCTGCTCACGCTCATGTCTCTCTTTCTCTCTCTCTCTCTCTCTCTCTCTCTCTCTCTCTCTCAGAAGTGCATTTAATCTTCAGTAAATGCACGGTTGTCATATGTTAAATCAGAAGTATAATATTAGCAGTGTGAAGGAGAGCCTCTTGACTTGACTCGATATTGAGTTGTGTGTTTATTTTATTTTTTTTTCTTTCCACGTATCACAATTTTTAAATATTATGTTCACTTGGTTTTTTGGACATTCGACACTGGCACACCATGTCGCTGTTGGAGCCGACTCTCCGGCTGGGTGGTTCAGATCTCCTTACTGTCGTTTGTACAGTATCTACAAGTGAACAACTTTTTCTTATTTGTTTATTTTTCTTTCCTCCTAAATGAGGCCCAGCGTTGTATATCAGACTCGTGCAAACAACAAGCCTTCACCAGTTGTTCTGTTTTTCCCCCATCATCACAGTGTCAAAGAAAAATGCTTTATTTTTTGGTTTAGGAAATTGACAAGAGGTAAAGTTTTTCTGAGCTTACTGTATATTTAAAATGAAATTTGTACAATTTATGATTAAAATTTTATAGCGTTGCTTTTAGATATAAATATAATCTAAAAATCTTTTTTTCTTCTTCTTCTTTCCCCCACTTTTTTTTTTCTTTGGGCACACCAGCAGTTTGGGACTAAAAGAATATTTTCATATATTTCCATGGCTTTTACGATATGTATAATTTCCCCCTTTTTAATATAATTTCCCTTTGGGTTTAGAAAGAATACTTTATTAATCCCAAAGGAAAATGTATTAAAAAAGGGGAAATTATCTATCTATCTATCTATCTATCTATCTATCTATCTATAAATTGCACAGGATTTTTTAAAATTTATATTTATTTATTTAATGAATTAATTTATTTTCTTTTTTATGTACTATATATATATATATATATATATATATATATATATATATATATATATATATATTTTTTTTTTTTTTTTTTTTTGCGAGACGTACAATATTTTTTTATATTGTACGTTGCCATAACTTTGTAAGGAAAAAAAAAGAATGACAACAACTGGAGGACAAAACTATTGCAACCTGACTGTGATTTCACAAGATTTATCTCAATAAAGAATCATTAAAAAAAAAAAAAAGAACATTCTATGAATTTTTTAAACCTTTTTTTTCCCATCTTTTTGGCATTTGTCTGTTCTGCAGAACCTTATGACAATTTTACGTTAATCACACACACACTCAAACACACATACAGTACACCGGTGTCTCCTGCGCGGCCCATCGTGTCCCTTTTCCTGATTAACAGATGCTCAGATGCTCATTCCTTGTTTTGTTTTTTTTCTTTACAGCATAACACTTAGCGCACTCTGACTTTCTCTTAGTGTTTATAGTTGGAGGATGAAACGATGCCAGGCGTGTCTTTCCCTTTACAGTAAGCGATTGCGGGGCGTCTCGTTCTGCACCTTCCTGTCGGGATGATTATTGGAAGTGTCGAATCGGATCCGAAACCTTCACCGGCACTGGCTTTTTGGAATAAAAAAAAAAACATGCTCTGGATTTTTGGTGGTTGGTTTTAGTGACGAACACACACAGACTATCTTACACGCACACACACACACACACACACACACACGGTTCTGCTACAGAGTTGTCATATAGTGCTCATTATCTTCATGTTATTAGATTGTGCTTTATTGGCTGCCATAACTGCCAGGAAAAAGTGCCCTCGGATCACTGACAGACAGGATCTATCAGTCCTCATTACTGCAACACATGCACACACACACACACACACACACATGCACTTATCAGTTGGAAGGTTAGTTTACTGGCAAGTTGCATAAAGAAAAGGGCTGAGCTCATTCTAATAGAAGGCTGTAATGACAGCTGAGTGTGCTGCCATTTCACACACACACACACACACACACACACACACACAGGTGTATGGCTCGGCGCCTTGGGCAACAGGTCCAAGGCAGGGCGGAGGCTGAGCAGGCCACTGAGTTACAACCTGTGTGTCAGATAAAGATCAGCTCAGCGCTGTTAAAGACGCTAATGAAATATTTTCTCATCCAGTCCTCCTCCGTTCCGCCGAAGGCGCCTGCTGTATACACACACACACACAAACACACACACACACATCTCTTTACCCTACTTTCCCATCATTCCAAGCCTGTTCTGGATCGCATCGTGTCTCCATCAGCCCTCCAGCTCCGACATGCTCGGGCCCACAGCCTGGTCGCGAGCGCTCGATGTTGCGCCGCGTCAACATTAGCGTGGACTAATTCAGTTCAGCGCTGCGGCTTTTCTGGAAGCCGCTTCGCATCTCACATCTGTGTCAGGGCTGTTATTAAAAGATGAGATAAGGACGGTTACGGGGTGGGCGAGCAGAAGGAGGAGGAGGAGGAGGGGGAGGGGGGTGGGGGGTGTTAGTTTAGCGTCGGGGAGGACGGCTGACTCACTCTCGCGCTCTTTTCTCTTTCTTCCATCTGTCATATCTCAGAGGCAATTTAGCGCTGGCTCCTTTTCATTATCTTGTCCCTGAAGTTTATATAAAATCCACAGCAAAGCTTGGGCTGACGAGCCAAGACGAGCCGGGTTTAAATATTCACGTGAATATCTCACAACGTTACCGTGTAGGCCAGATATGTGTGTGTGTGTGTGTGTGTTTATTACCTCCAAAAGAATTTACTAGGAAAAACAAATAAAGTTTCCGAGTCGTCAAATGAAGGAACTATAAGCAGTTTGGATTGGAGATAGCCAACTTTTCCCAAGGTCGCTGGTTTTAATGGTGTAACCTTCTAAAAAGTCGGAAAGAAAGAAATAAAAGAAAGAAGGAAAGGAACCGTAAGCAGAGCAGATTTTCAGTATAGATATTCCTTAAAACTGGATTATACCTACAGTGTGTATGAGAGGTATATGATATGTATGACATGCTCCAAGAACATCAATTCGAAACATCTGTCTAGAGATGACTTGAAATTAAGGGGAAGGGGCGGAGCTTCCAGAGGGTCAGGACATTTCGTAGACTTTAAAAAATATAAATGAAAAAATAATAATAATAATTTCCGATTCATGTCAATTGACTTATGCTCTGTCTTTATTTGAGGGGAAACAAAAGTAAAAAAAAAGTAGTGTTAAAATGTGTAAAATCTTGTGCAGATGAGACACATCTGTGTGTGGGAACTGTACTCACCATCGTTCACCAGCACCACTTGCACATTACAGGAACTCGGCTGGGGGTTATGGCCACATCAAGACCCTGTATAGGCCTGACCTCACTTCAACATGATTGGGCCATTGCAGGAGTTCCTGGGAGGCCGGTGTTTCAGGTGTGAATAAGGTCATGGTTTCGGTGTACTTAGAAGTACAATTACTTACAGTACCTTGATGGTGTCCACGCGCTAATGAGACACTGGGATAAGTGCATTAGTGTAGCAGGGGATTATATAGAGATGACACTTGCTTTTATTTATTCACTAGAAATGTCATCACAAGTCCCAGTTTGGCTCGAACTCCTGTTGTAGCTGAGGCTCAGGAACCTGTAAAGCAAGTGAAATGTCTTATTTTAGGTTTCTAATGGTTTCAAAAACATACTTGTAAAAGTTATAAACCGCACACTTTGAGCTTATGGCTTTCTTTGCGTTACCTTGGGAGTAAGAAGTCGGAATGATGCACCATCCGTGCAAAAAAAAAAAAAAGTGTTTTGCCGCCAAACAGCAAAGTGTTTAGTCAGGGTTACAGATTTCTAATTAAAAAAAAAAAAAAAAATTATTTTATTTAACTCACATAAGTAAACCGAATACTATGTTGTTTATCGTCGATTTGAAGTCACTCCCTGACCCGAAATCACTCCCTGATTCAAGGAATTTCGAGGTGGTGGGGCGTTTCCTGGTCGCTGGAGTTTGGGAATTACGGGTTAGTCGGCTGCAGCGTAGACCTGGATACAGATGTGGATATTTGGAGCTTTGAACCGATATGGATACAGAACGCACTCGAATATATCACACACACACACATACACGGGGAGATTGACACAAGTAGACACGCCCTAACTACTTTCCCACCAGGTGATTAATAGTATCCAGGCCCGATTGTGACACGCTCAGCGCAGCTCTTAATGGCGCGGGATAATTGTAGTGGATCGTGATTGCAGCTTGAGACTTCAGTAATACACTGTGTCCAACATCAATCTTCATCCTCAAAGCCTGCAATTTAGACTAAAGCTTCATTTACGACAGTACAGCAGTAACTCTCCGAGCTTGATTTAGGCAATTAGGTGTGTGTGTGTGTGTGTGCTTGTGTATGAGATGTCAAATATAGACAGGTTAGGGCAAGATTGGAACATTATTACTGCGTAGTGCTGCAGGTTATGAAAAATAATTAGAGATGTCTGTGTGTGGGTGGGTGGGTTACTAACTGTGTATTTTAGGGCAAAAAATTCCATAAAAAATGTTTTCAAGTCACATATTATAGTTTTTTTTTTTTCCCCTGCCGCTCAGCATTCATCGCACTCCCTTTCTTTTAATTCCCCTCCAAATCAAGACCATTACTCGTACACTTTTATTTTTTTTAGCTGTTATTAAGGCAAATAATAACAATAATAATAATAAAAGTCTTCCTGCGGTAAGTAAGGCATTAAAAATCTAAAGAGAGGATTAATGAGGGAATAATGTGAGCTAAACGATATCCCTCTTTCAGTGGCAGGTATTAAAGCGCGCCAGCTGAAGCTCGCGTTAAGTCTATTAGGTTAAAAGAACGCAGAAGAGGAATAAACAGGTTATAGCACCTTTTAATTGCTTTCCTTCATTTTTTGTTTTTGTTTATTTTATTTGAAATTTTTTCTACCCATATATTATTATTATCTCAAACTTTATTAAAAAAATATAATAATAGTGGAGTCACACACTGAGCTCACAGGAAGTGCTTTCAGAACTTTTTTTATTTGTGGATTTTTTAATAAAGACTGGAATTAGTAAGGATGCAGGAAAGAGCGAGAGGACAAGATGGAAAAAAGGATGGAAAGGATTAACGTGAACAATTGAATAAATGAATCCCGTATTCAGCGAAAGAGAACAAGAAGGGAAAATAAATTAACCAACAAAACAGTTAATTGAAGTAATTAAAATAAATGAAAATGAAAAATAAAAAGCAAGCAAGGAATAAGGACAAGAAAAAACAAAAAATAATAATAATGGGACAAGAAGGAAGGAAAAGGGGAAAAGGACAGAATTAAAAGAAAAAAACTATTTAGGGTTATGAAAAGTATTATGGAAATGTGGAAGGAGAGATAGAAGGAAGGATGTAAATATGATAGGAGCAAGCGAAGGTGGAAAGAAAGTGTGAGTGAGAAAGAAGGACAAAACATGCAAAAAGGAGGAAAGGAGGGATAAGATTAAAGGAAATATGAAAATTGTGCAAAAGAAGAGCTTAAAAGCAAGAGGGAAAGAAGAAAGGCAAATGAAGAACTGAGAAGAGAAAGCAAGTAAAAAAAAATGAAACATAAGACCTGATGGAAGGAGTGAGAAAGCAAGAAAGAAAATGAAGAACAGAAGGAAGTAAGGAAAGAAGGAAAGAGATAAATAATTAATAAAGAAGGAAATAGAGAAATAAAATAAATTAAGAAAAAAGGATAGATAGATAGATAGATAGATAGATAGATAGATAGATAGAAATATGTTAGGAAGCAATGATGAAAGGAAAGATGAGATGACAAAAAGGTGTGAAAGGAATGGAAAAAAATAAAAGTAATAAATAATAGAAAAGGAGAAAAGAAAGAGTGTTTGATGTTGTTTTGTTTGTTCTTGCTGCTCTCCTTTACCTCCACAGATGACATCACCTGTTGAATGATGTTCTATAGATGTGTATAGAGCAGAACTCTGTATGGCTATAGGGTCATTGTGTTTTAGAGATGTGTGTGTGTGTGTGTGTGTGTGCGCGTGCACTCCGAGCATTAGAGAGCATCCACAGGCGAGCAGGTAAAGATGAATCAAAGCAGAAATCTCAGCTTTGCCTCAGCAGCAGAAGTGAACAAACGGGGCGCGTGTTTCAGGGGGAGGACGTTAACTGTAACGGCTCTTGATGTGCCTGCGCGGAGAGCGCTGTCAGCATGGCTAATAAACACTTCATTTAGTTTTAATGGTGCCGGCGCCTCGCAGCAGCCTTCAAAAGCCTCCTTTATTTGGGTCATTTGCGTCTTTTCCTTGAGGAGCACCCCGGGGACGCCGGATCCGTCCACAGCGGCGCGTCTCAAACCGAGGGGGAAATTAATAGGGCTATCTCTGGAAAATTATTAAGTGATGGGCATTACGCTGACAACAAGCCCTCCGAGCTTATTAGGAGACTGTAGCAGAGAGAGAGAGAGAGAGAGAGGGGTAAAAATGAAAATATTTTTTGCATCATATTAGTGTATTTCTTTCTTCTTCTTCTCCGTTCCTTTAGCTTTCTCTTTTAAGGCTCTGCGTCTCACAGAGAACGATTGTAAACATGGTAATTACGGTTTGTGTGCGAGTTAATTATCGGGTATGCTTTTGGCCCCAGGGGGCGTTTGTGTGTATGTTTGTGCTGATAAAATGTTCTACTCATCAGCAGGCCTCCGATTTCCAGTGCAGCCCCTCGTTTTTTTCTTTCCCCCAGACTGGACTGCAGGGAGCCAATCCCACGAGGCCTCTCAGCCCAAGGACCAATTAGTATTAGGCGGAATTAATCTAAACGCAACACTGCCCTCGGAGCAGGTCTTCTCGAGGTGAAGAGGAATTAAGCGAGCTGGGAAATTGCTCGGCTTTTTAAGGGCTCGTGCCGCCTCCCGCCCGAGATAGAAAGGAAACTCGGTCGGCACTCGGCTCTAAGCTCATGACTGATAGTCAGGTTCCACGATGCTCAGGTTTACAAACAATTTAGCGTTCGTGTTCTTGTTAATTAGGGCATGGAGGTGCGAGAAAACAAATGTTTTTTGTGCAAGGAAATGTTTTTTTTTTTTAGTTTGTTCTTTTACACAGGATGAACACGAGACATGATAAAAGGAAGAAGGAAGAAAAAAAGAAAAAAGAAAGAAAGATTAATGGATAAAAGGAAAGTTGGGAAGAAATAAAGAAGGAAGCTAAGATGAGAGGAAAGATGAAAGGAAGGTGTAGAACATCTTTAGGAGTAGGATATATATTTCTGTAGCTGCAATAGTTGAATTAATTTTTTTATTGTTTTTTGTTGTTTTTGCTAAAATACACAAATCATTGTAAAATAATCTATAATTTTTTTTTACCACAAAATCATATATCAGTTACCATAAAACTGCTAGAATACATCACAGACATATTTTTTGAAATAGTTTATTTTTAAGTTTTTATAAATTTGATGTTGTAAAATGCAGATTAAGCGTGTATAATAATAATAATAACAATAATAATAATAATAATTTTCTAAAATAATATTTTAGAAAAACTAAAGTAAATTCCAAATGCAAAAACTTTTACTTTGCTTTGTAAAGATCATGAAGGTTCGTCACTTGTTTCTCTTTTAAGACCGAGCAGATGACTTTAGGCTAGCTGAGTTAAACTTAAGCATCTGCTGAAATGCAACACAGCTTTCGTTTTCAAAAAGTGATCCTTAACGTACAGACTTTACTCCATGATAACGGCGGAAAAATGCAAATGACAAAAGGTTCTGTCCTAAAATTTTTTTATATGTTGTTATATAAAAAAAAAAAAATTTGCATGATGCAGCCAAACAACTCGCTTTTATTATTATTATTATTATTATTATTATTATTATTATTATTAATAATAATAATATTAATAATAATAATAATAATAATAATAATAATATTGATCAGTCCAAAGTTCCAATATTTTAAAATTATATCATCAAAATGTAAAGCTAAATATAATGCTATAATTGTATTGGTTTGTGATTACTACCTAATAAAGAATTATGGAGCGCATCGTTTCGTTTCGGCCCTGAAAGTGTGTGGACAGACCACACTAACACGACAAAGTTAGTGTTAAAAGTTAACAGCTTCATTTATCCGAACTTGTACGTGAGAAGTTAGAAGTTCGAATTCTTTTCTTTGTACATATCACTCAGATACTCTCTTTGAAAAGGTTCATTTGTGTGCGTTTTCGTTCGGGCCCTGCTGGTTCTTCCCTCAGGCAGGACTGTGGGTTTGCACTTCGTCTCCCTCTATTGATTTTGAGTTGAATGTGGCTCCATTAGGGTGCTTCAGGGTGTGTGTGTGTGTGTGTGTGTGTGTGTGTGTATGTGAGCAACCCCCCCTGGCGATAGTTCACCATCGATCAGCTCTGACTGGGAGAAGGAGTCAGGCCGGGGTTAATATCGCCCGGGCTCACACGCGATTATGCCACATTAGCCTACTAGCGGTCAAACCGAGCAGGAGGGCAGAGGGGTGGTCATGCTAAGCTAATTAGCACTTGCTTATCATATTGGTGATGACAGGAATTCACTGCTGTTCATTGATCCCTCGTTTTTTTGTTCCCCCCCTCCCTTCCCCTTCATTTTGAGCGCTTTTCTTGGGTTGCAGGTTTGTTGCACTCGATAGTCTCTTGTTCTCAATAGAATTCGTGCGTGTTCGCCTTCCAGGAAGCGATTAGCGCTAGCAAGGGCACTAATGCTGCACTAATATGCTAAGTAGGCCCACATAGATGCCTACTCAAGGAAAATTTAATACTACAAGCCTAGATCCAAATACCGCATTTGGGAGTTGATTCTTTAAAGCGCTAAAAGTGAGACGCTTGCGTTTTTTTTTTTCTTCTTCTTCTTCTTTGCCTTTGAGCCATGTGTATGAACATCAATAGTGTTTGAAGCAGGTCAGAATGTGTTTAGAAAGAGCAACCCCCGTGTGCGTGTGTGTGTACAATCTTCTAGACGAATCCGGGACTGGGTTTTTATAGAATCTGACAGCTGTTGAGATGTGTTTGAAGATACTTCGGCAGGAGTGGCAGGTTTTGTGTGTGTGTGTGTGTGTGTGTGTGTGTGTAGTATAAAGAGAGAGTCTTTTATGCTACTGAGACAGAAGTGTGACAAAGCCGCTCTACATCTGAAAGACCGCCGGTTCTCTTAGACACACAGCATTCTTAGCGAGCGCTAATTTCTAGCTTTGGCAATTAAAGAGTGCTGATGTCGCAAAAAACCATGGCTTTGTCTCTCAGTCACAGAGTCACAGTGAAACCCTGATCTGCCTGTCACGTCGCACGTAGACCTGGAGCGCCTGCCGCGTTCGTTTCAGCTCTCGCTTCCCTGCTGTCTGTCAGTCGTTCACTCTTAGCTGTGCAAATGTGCGCACGTGTGTGTGTGTGTGTGTGTGAGTGTGTGTGTTTTAAATAAATCTCAGGACGCAGCGTGTGCTAATTGTTAACAACAGGTGATGATTAAAAAAAAGGAATGATTTAAAGTGGCTCTTCTAGAAAACAAACTTTCAAACATAATATAATGAACGTACAAGTCAAACCGGGACTTTTGATTTCGCAGAATAACAGAACACAGTTATGAGAGTAAAAACTACTTTTATTTCTCTATGTCATCCCCTGCTACATTAATGCACTTATTCCAGCATTTTAATCATGCATGCATATCATCAAGGTAAAAAGTTTTCTCAGGACACCGGACCATGATCCGTCTGAAAGGCTGGCCTCCCAGGAACACCTTGGAGCGAGGTCAGGAGTGTACAGGGGAGGTGGCAATAACTCCAGACGAGTTCCTGTAATGTGATAGAAAGTGTGGGGGAAATACTGTATAGATATAATCCTAACAAGAAGCCAAGCTTTTACATTATGTCAGTTTTGTTATCTGAAAAATTACTGAGTGGCTAAAACTCAGGCTCATTCATGGACAGGACATAATGTCCAGTGCAAAAAAAAGGTTCGATTCTATATATATATATATAAATATATATATATATATATATAAAGGTACAAATTTAACATGGGTTAAAAATATTCTTATTATATAATATTCTTATGTTATTAATTTTATTATTATAAATTTTTAGGATATTTTTTTCCTTTTTGATTATTATTTGATTATATTACCTTTTTTTTATTTATTTCATAAACAGTAAATTTCTACATATTTTTTTCATGTTTAGTAAAATCTCTGAGCCCTGGGCGCTGTGGCCTCGTACCTTCAGGGTCGATGGTTCAGTTCCTGTCCCGAGTCTGTGTTTTTTCTCTGATTGCTCCGGTTTCTTCCCGCAGTCCAAAGACATTCATATTAGGCTAAGTGCAATGGATTGGCACCCTGTCCAGGGTGTACCCCACCTCATGCCCAAAGTCTCTTGGAATAGGCTCCAGGCCCCCACTACCCTGTACAGAATAAGCGGCATAGATAGATAGACTGAAGTATATAAATAAAATTAATAAATGAAATCACTGAACCCAACATGGTTCCATGTTTTCCAGTTGCCACAACACTTGCTAATAATTTGCGTCATGGCCCAGATAGAATAATAACTGAAGCGCTAATTTTGTTTGTATTATTATTCGACAGTCACAAGGTTCCAATATTTTAGAATTGTATGTATTGTACTGATCAGACATACTATTTTTCATGTATTCAGACATTTCAAGATAAATATCATGTTTCTTAAACTGCAAAATGAAAAAAGAGTAATTTTTTTTTTTTTTTTTTTTTTATTGTATGTGCAAAAAGGTAATGCACCGCCTGCAGGATGATCAGGTGCAGAGGAATGAGTCATGAACGTTTGCATAGTTTCAAAGAGAAACGAGCGCACAGGCAGCTTAAGTACATGTTGCTGCATTGTTACAAATCGTCTCTGTGATTTACTGCCATCACTCATGAGCTCTGGCCTCCAGGGGACCTACCAGGGTCATCAGGACACACGGAACAGGTTCGACAATAAATATCTTCCCAAATGTTACAAATTATATACACCCACTGTTATTGAAAGCCTTGTGATTTGTACTTGTGAAATTTTCAGTTTACCTGTCACGTTTTTGCGTTCGTGCTCAGCCCCTCGCATTCCGCACTATAATTTATAGTTTGGCCTACAGCAGTTTTGCTCAGTTCCTAGGCCTGAATGGAAGCCGAAATATTTGTGATGGTCGGCAACGTTTGAATTTCTTTATTTTTAACGCTAATTAGAATTAAAGAACGTCTGGGAATCGAGCTAGGGGGAGATGCGTGAGATCGGGAGACGGGTCATTCCTGAGCCACTGAATAGAGAAGGAAAAGGAGGAAATGAAGATGCTTTTCTTCTAACTTGTATTTTAAGTAGAGCTGTTAATACAGTAGGAATCTGTGACTACAAATACTCATTATGTATCGGAATGCAGCACGAAAACAAGCCTTTGTTAGTGATTCTGAAGAACACAAAGCCACAATTGTTTATCTAACTTACAGTAACCCTTGTAACAATTATCTGTTATATAAAAAATGCTGTTAGATATCGAAAGGTGTCATCTGTTTAATTTTGAGATGAACTAACAATATTTTTCAAGGTCATTTTTTTTTTTTTTATGTTTCAAAATAGCGTATCTTCTCTTCCTGTTGGCCGAATGCGATGAAACAAAGCATAAAGATATGTTATCTCAAGCTCGGCCAAATTTTTTACAAACTATTACTCATCTTACACCCCCCTCCAATTATTTGGCTAATATTTTCAATGTACACACTCGCCAACTTTACAGTTTTATTATAGGTATAGTCAAGTACTCTTTGTTTTTTGATTATTTCTTTGTAAAATAAATATTTTTTAAAAATACAGCCGAAAAAAAAAAAAAAAAATATTGGAGCTTTTGTGAGGTTCCCGCCTTCTGCAGTATGATTGGTTAGAAGAATTCGGTTTTGTCTATGATTTGTTAAAACACTACAGCAAATTGCCAGGACTCAAATCATCGTGTTTTTAGTATGATATTAGTTAATTATTAAAACTCATTGTCATTCCTAAACCATATTTATGTATAATTAAGTGATTTATAATAATGATTTATTAAGTGACTAATAATGATGATCAAAATAATAAAAAGGAACGATTACAAAACAGCAACAACAACAAAAAAGAAAAACTAATGTGAGGGTAAGAAATCTCGCTTATCTTGTCTGTGATTGGTTACAAACCTAGAGGATGAAAGCAGGACTTAAATTGTGCTTTAATTGCGGTGAAAAAAGGATGAAAATTCCGACACCAAATCTTTTAACAGGACAGAGGCTTTCTGCCAAAACCCATGTTCACATCCTGTTACGGAAGCACTTTCAACAAGAAAACACATTTATTAGCATCACGTCCTCTTAAACAGCACATTTTTTGTAGTACTTGCTTTTAAGTTATTCTGAATTGCCTCTGGACCGTCTGTGTTGGTTTTCCATCATCGACTATTGCTAGTTAACATGAGCGCTAGCTTCCGTTACCGCGCTGCCGTGTCTGTGACTCACCTCACCACCTTGTTCACGACTAATGCAAACCACAAAGCTAACACAAGGTTGAATCCCAAATCGCTCTCTAACCCCTGCTCAAGGGCACTACTTGGTATGTGGAACAAGGGATTCGAAATTTGCACCGAGGAAGAGGATTGCAACGTTCAGTCCTGATTTTTTTAACAGCAAACGCGACATCCTATTGTCACTAGGATATCTTTGTTTCCAAGACGGAAGTGTTCATGTAAACATCCACTTTTATTAAAGTGCAATGATAATTAAGTGCTTCCTGCATTGATACATCAGTCCTCTTATGGCCAGTCTCTTTTCAGATGAACCCTTGCTTGAAGTTTCTAGTCATCCTGTGAGTGACAGGATGGACAAATCTCTTTACAGATCTCTCAGGAGGCTAATTGTGTAACGAAGCAGTGACATTTTTTTCCTTCCACTCTTCCATCTCCCATCATAGCTTCTACTGTATGTCACTGTTTGTTTCCCAAACTTATGAGTCCTTTTCAAATTGCTGTTGACACTGTGGAGAAGCAGCTAATGATGGTGTGTAATGGCTTCTGATGACAAACTCCATGCTTGAAGAACCATGTAATCTCTCCACAATTAATTAAAGTACGTCCTGTTTTTTTCCCTTCCTCCCTGCACACACACACACACACACACACACACACACACACACACACACACACACACACACACACACACATGCCCTCCTTCTTCTCTGCTTGCTTTTCTCCCTAAGCAGATGCCAGTAAATGACTGGAATAGCACTGCTGTCAAGAGTAAAAAATGAAGAGCCAGGCTGTTAACAAAAGAGAGAGGTGCGTGGAGGCCCAGATGTGTCGTTCTCGCTACGTTAGCGTCGCAATAGATGCGCTACGCAGCATCTGTAGCAAGGGGGCCGTAATTACCGCAGTGAGCCCCAGCAGCACAACAGACTGTTTACAATAATACACTGTGTGTGTGTGTGTGTTTGTGTGTGTTTGTTTTGTCTGTCCACATCGCTCTTGTTATATAAACTACTTTATGCAATTACCAGTAGAGTCCAGAAGTCTGTTTCAAATCCTTATGTTTTGCAATCTATTATAATTTCTTCTCTTTTTTTTTCATTTTATTATCACCAATATCTTACTGTATATGAAGAGTAGAAGCTTAGGCATACAGTATTTACATGAATTTCAGAATTTTTGTTTTAGAGCGCACTCCTTTAAGCAGGAGCTTTGGAAGTTCTGATCTGGGATCAGATCAAAAACGTTCCATCCAAAAATGTTTAGAGAGCTGTATGTAAAGGAAGAATAAAAGGGGGCCTAAAACAAGCTCTTGTGGGTCGCCATAAATTCTCATGACTTTGACCCTGGAGTTTTTAGGCCACAGTTCTCGCCACTAATTTATGAAACAAGAGAAATTCAATTAAATGTGGAGTAAATTAAACAAATGAGAACAAATTATCTACTGAGACAGGCTACAAAGTGCCTAAAGATTTAAAACAAATGAAAATTATTTGTTTATGTAACAACCCCAGTAGCAACCTCATTTCCCCTCTCGTCTGTTCCAACCATTCAGCATTCAGCATCACCAGTTACAGGAACTGGATTAAAAATAAGAAGCCTGGAGATGAATAAGGAATAAGGAAAAGGAAGCCTTGAGAACTACTCCTCAATACTACATCAAAAATACAAGATATTCTGACTCTTCAAAAGTAAAACATGAAGAGGTGGGGAGCTCAAGACTTTTGCACAGTGCTGTATATACTGTATAATTTAAACGTTGATTTATAATATGCTTGACTTTTACTCTTTTTCTGTTGTTCAGAACGCTTTTCTTTCTTGATTTTTCCCTGCATGCTCACATCGATCCAGAAGCCGGAGCCCAATTAAGCCTGTTTCACAGATAATTCCTCCATCTTGGCGTATTTTTATAAGTAAATGAGAAATTTTCCATGCTTTGTGTAAGTTTCGATAGGAGCCATCAGTCCGGAGTTGCCTTTGCCATTGATTTGATTAAGAGCATTATGCAACGTCTAATGAGTTTTACACTTGGTTGGGTGAAAAAGAATTACCAGAACAAGTTCTGACCCAGAAATCTCTTTTCTCCTACCTGCTCTTTGTCTCTCCTCTACTGCTCCCTACCCTTTTTTATGATTCCATTTTCTTCTTCCTTATCGCAAATACAAACAGAGACACAACAGATCAATGAGACAGATCAAGTTTGTTTAAGAACTTTGGAACAAATAGATTTTTTTTTTATAGATTCATATCCTTTATTTTCATGCCTGCATAATAAACAGCGATGATGGGCGTAGGAAAATCAGACACCACACACCAATGCAAGGAAAAGTTTAAAACGTTCAATTTGACCGCTAATTAAAGATCAAGGGCATCGTGTGGCGTTCTTATTTTTCTTATTTAGCTTTATATCGTCCTCTGGAAGATGGGTGTCTCCTACTTGCATGCGTTCGGAGACATCAGCATATAAAAGATGGGTTGAATATGTTGGGCAGAATATTGCCCTTCGTCTCCGCGCACAATCCGTCTTGCTTAG